>NC_091830.1:89110095-89395095 GCF_038994185.2 Dermacentor albipictus | reverse complement strand
TAATGCGTCTTTATCGCGTACACGTCACTTTGACGCGGTGAGCTTTTGCGGTTTTCTGACGTCGCGTAGCAGGCAGGTGAAGTGCGTGCAGCCCGAAAAATCTTAACCCATAGCCGAGGGCTAATGCAGAAAAGACGCCGAATCTGAAATAACTATTTTTCTTTTGTTCAGTCAAATCATGCATAATCAGAGTGTACACGTCATATCAGGTGGGGAGCTATCGCATTTTTCATGACGTCGCGTGACAGACAGGTAAAATGGGGGTGGTTCCAAAAAGTTTTTCACCAATCGCGGAGGGCTGATTGCAGAATGGAATAGAAAAGTTTGGAATAGTGTTACGTTATAGCGCCCTCAATTTCTTTGCACAGATCGTTCAAGGCCATCGAACAATAACACATCTAAAAAGGATCAATACTCCCTGTTATTCACGTCGAAATCCGCTTTTTCATAATTCGTGTTGTTTTAAGGTGTCTACGCCCGCGTGAGAATGGCAGTGAAATCACTGCTTGAATAATTTCATGATCACTGATACCGGGCGCATTAGACACACCAGATACGTTTTCTGGCGATGATGGGACAATAAGGCCAAGAATTGAAGATCTGTTACATTTAACGTGTGTAGGAAACATAACCAGATGTGTCAAACGAAAAGCAGGACAGATCTGAAGAAAATGTATTCTAGAAGAGTTGACTGGGTGGCTGGTTGGTTGTCCTTATTTGAAGTAGTAACTTAGCGCGATAAAAACAGGGAAACAAGAAAGGCGGACAAGGACAAGCGCTACTCACACATGTTTAATGGAAGGAAGGATAGTACATATATATATCCTCCTGTCACGCATGCGTCTACCAAGCAGAAGAGAAACAAGTACATGCACATCAAAGGTGGTTGTGCAAGAAGGTAAAGTCGGCATCTAGTAATGTGATAGAAGCCTCACTTACACACCTATCTCTATTATTCTTGATAAAGAAGGCCTCAAGAGCGAGCCTGGAAGAGGCGTTGCCGCTCCTGCCCAGGATAGTAGTCACAGAAAATCGAGCGTCACAACCACACGCGCTAACATGAAACACCAAATGTGCGCCCTTACCCTCCTTTTTCTTTAGTTTTTGCGCATATTCCCTTAAACGGTCATTCACGCAACGCTCGGTTTGTACAATGTAGAGCTGCCCACAAAGGTGTAACGGAATTGCATAAACAACCACTCAAGAGCACTCAAGAAGGGGCTTCTCATGCCTCGTGCGGCAGCCCCGCCTGCTCTCACAGCAAACTCGAGAACACAGCTTCGAAAGCTTGTTGGGCGCAGAAAAAAACTAGAGGGATACCATGATGGTTATCAACCTTTTTAAGGTTGTGCGACACCTTGTGCATGTAGTGAATAACCACTGGTCTTACCTTCGGTCGTTTGAACTCTGCTCTCGTCCTTCGTGCTCCAAGCTTTACTTCTTGCAAAAGAGACTCTACTATAGTGTTGACGACCGTCAAAGGGAAACCAGCTGTCAAATGACCGTTTAAGGGAACATGCGAGGAGGAACAAGCGAGATCTGTCGCGAGGACTTTGAACACATGCTTGCATTCGGCATTTATCACGACACTAACTTTTATCATGCCAATTATTTCCGCTTAATGGCCGTTCTGAAAGATTGAAACGTGAAACTGGACTTTACGACGGTTCTTTCCAACTTTCTAATACAAACATCTGCCGTAAAGCTTGTAACCATAAATTGTAATGACCCAATTAGTAGAGCTAGTGAAAGGATTGCGTTAGTTTTGGCACAGCTGGCATTTTCGCATGGCTGTTTGACGTCAGAAAATCAGAGGCCACCACTTTGTCGCCTGGTTTGAAAGAGGTCTAGGCCACGTCGTATGCGTTCTCCCCGCACAATGGCACCCAACGGCGCAGCAAGGACAACACGGTGGATTTGTGCCTGCAATCCCTTTCCGCGCGCAACAAAAAGCAGCTGCAAAAGCTCCGTAACGCACATGCAAAAAAAACAACAACAACGCACGGTACTCATGACGTATTTCTAGCTCTTTATTCACTTCCGGTATTTGCAGTGCGCAGAAGCATGGCGTTGGAATGAGTTCTTTTTTGCCTAGCGTGCCAATTCATATCACCACCACTCAGTGCAGTAAGACTGCTTTACGATTCAAGTTATACGTGAGAAGAGACATACAAATTTGTGACTGCACCAAATGCGCTCAAGTTTTGCCAGCTTGCAGTGGGATGCTTCTAGTTTAACATGCCTTGTATAACTTAAGCTAGAAAATGTGGTATTTCATTTCATTTATTTCATTTATTTTCACCCTCAGGACCCTTCGTTATTACAGAGGGGGAGGTGGGCACGTCAGCCATACAACTTCATCCATGCAATATAAATGCATATATATTACATGAGCAGAATAACAATACAACGAAGAAATCAACGTAACAGTAATGTAGGTGTTAGTAATACACGCATTAAACAAATAAATAAAAATAGAAGATACTAATATGAAACATAAGGTTAGCTATCTAATTCAGGTGCAATAACATCCACTATGGCATGTGTAAAGTGGCAGTAATGATACAAATAAATCATTCTATGGCGGTATGGGGATATCAAGTGCATAAATAAAAAAATTACTTCAGCACAAGCGTTAGCTATTTCATTCAGGAGCAATGAGGTTGGTTACGACATGTCTAAAGCGGCAATAATAATACAAACAATACATAACACAACAGTAACGAAGACAGTAATAACACTAGTATAACACAAAATAACTGGAATGCGTGCGTAAATTATTTATCCGATTCAGTTGCAAAGAGCCTAGCTATGGCATGTTTAAAATGGCACTAATTCATGATACTAATAATATCATGAGGCAGCTGATTAGATTCTCTACAAGTTCTAGGATGGAATGAGTTCAAAGAGGAAATATTTTTACAGTGGGGAACAAAAACTTTATGTGCATGATCGAGGCGACGCGATGTGAATATAGGAGGAGTGATAAAGAGAGAGCAAAGAGTTTGATTGTGTTAATATTCTTTATAGAACAGAGTGAAATGTGATATCTTGCAGCGGTTAATATGAAATGGAAGATTAAGGGAAGATTTCATGAGCGTTACACTAGCCGCACGATTATAGTTGCGATGCATGAATGAATTTGGCTGAGCGATTTTGAACGGCTTCAATTTCATTGACAAGTTTTGCTTCACAAGTATCCCTTACGGGTGAGGCATATTCTAAATGACGCCGGATGTTAGTGGTGTAGAGTAGTTCCCTAATTCTATCGAAGCAAGGTAAAAACTTCGTCGGATGCAACTAAGACTTCGTTTAGCTTTTGCAAATGACAGAATGTGCATGTAATTTCCCCGTTAAATGCGAGGTGACATGCACTCCTAGATAGTTGTTTGACGTTACAGTATCAGGAACCGTGTTACCAATGATATAGTGTGGGTTACGTGGTGAAAGGCGTGATACGCACACTATTTACCATTCTGATGTGCTCATTTTCATGTTCCATGCTTGGCACCAGTTATGGATGTTACCAAGATCAGTTTGGAATGAGGCAGTGTCGGGTGGCGATGTCATATTCCGGTACAAGGCACAATGATCAACGAAAGGACATGTTTTAGACGAAATATTAGTAGGAAGATCACTAACGTAAATTACGATAGTAAGGGACCAAGAACTGAACCCTATGCCACACCAGAGCGGACATGTACTGCAGGAGAGTTAAAGCTATCAGCCGACACAAATTGAGTACGTTTAGCAAAGAAGATGTTAATCCAAATAAGTACGTTAGTATCAACGTGTAGAAAGCTTAATTTGTAAAGTAGTAGGGAGGGAGTGGTTTCACCAAAGGCTTTCGCGAAATCGAGAAAGATGCAGTCAGGCATTCACATGGAATCAAGAGCTACGCTAAGATCGTTATTGAACGCTAGTAACTGAGTTCCACACCAAAAGAACTTATGGAATCCATGTGAAGAAATGGTTGCTTTCTAGAATGGTTATACACTGTGAATAAATATCGTGCTTCCCAATTTTGCATGGTATAGCCGCGAGTGAAATGGGGCGATAGTTATTTGGATCAAAGGTACCATGGCACCCATAAATACTTTCACTGAAGAATGCGCGTGTATTTCCACCTGACCCGAAGTTAATACAATACTCAGGATTATTCATAACTTTCCTCTAAAGCACATGTTTCACGATGAATGATGTCATTAAAAGGCACAAGCTAATATACTCATCTATGACCGTGCTGGAAACGGAGAGTCACTGAAATTAAGATTTCGGGCACGACTGGTCGGAAAGGCAGTATTTTCGAGACTCCGAAAAATATATTCCCGGTGACCGTGCTTATCTCAACTATGACCTTCACTCGGTGTGGGCCGGGTTGTCTCAGGACTTCTTTTGAGACGTGGACAATATTGTTGTGAAGTCACAATGTTTGAATTTTATAGTGAAAGCAGTCTCTCGGGGTGGCGCTGACCATAGATAGGCGCCTTACTTGCAATAAAACACGGTAGCTCATATTGAATGGCTGTGCTACACATCAGCGCACATTCTACTTGTACCGACACCGGAGTTTTCTCAACACCTCTTCATTCTCTCCTACTGTGAATTGTTCAGAAAGAACGTTTTCCTTTCTAGTATTGTCAGCTTGGCCATTTCATTGTGGCACGCCCTACGAGACACTCGTCGCTGGTCTTGTAATTCTAAGGTTATATCTTAGCCCCATAATAGCGATATATTGGTCGCCTGCCCATTAATGTGAATAGAAAGGTTAAATATATATATATATATATATATATATATATATATATATATATATATATATATATATATATATATACAGGCTCAACGAGCACTAAAATTACGATCCACTGTTAGGGAAGCTAAATATTTTCCGTGGTTATTTGCCTCGCTTCTATACAGGAGGTATACTGAAAGCTACAGTCTGAACCGCGACGAGTGCTAAAAGTGCAGAATTTCTGAGCAAGGCACACACTGAAACAATAGTCAAGTGTTCGACGAAAACTCGTCTGGCGAGGAAACATTATGGTGCCAAAAAACGTTCTTGGCGAGTGCACGTTTTTTGGCACCACACTGAAACAATGCTACGCGCGAAGCGTTTACTTAAAGATGCTAGGCAGATCAATAGAAACGGGTTTCTTTTTTGGGAGCGGTGCAAATGTAGCCCGCCGAACGTTGTCCTCTTTCTCCACTCCCTGTCTTTGTTGTCATTTACGCTCCTTCTGGCCTTTGTTACGAGAGGTCGTAACATTTCCCCGTTGGCAGACGAACCCCACCGGTAAGTCATTGAGTCGCTCGTGGATTGTAAGGCTTCAGGCGGGCAACGTGCGTGACTTCAGTTTTGGCCGAGTGTCGTCCACTCTTTGTCAGGCGTGCAATGCGATAGTTGACCTCGCTGAGGCATTCGAACATAACGTAAGGTCATAGATAGTGGGCCAAGAACTTCTGGCAGAAGCCGCGCTTCCGTAATGGAATCCAGAGCCACACAGGGTCACCAGGATCGAAATATACATGTAGGTGACTGCCGTCGTAGCGAATCCTTGATCGGTTCTGCGAAGCCAGGGTGCGTAGCCGAGCAAGGCGTCACGCTTCTTCCGCTCGACAGACGATCTTGGTGACAGAGTCATTGTCATGAGCGAAGTAAGGAAATATGGTGTGGAGCGTGTACTGAGGCGGACGAGCATAAAGAAAGAAGGTGAGGAATTGGTGGTTTCGTGTTTTACGGCGTTGAACGCATAGGTGCAAAAGGCAAGACACCATCCCAGTTCTTATGTGCGGAACCGACACACATGGATAGCATGTTGGCAAGCGTTCTGTTTGTACCATCAACCAGACCATTAGTTCGTGGATGGTATGGCGTCGAATGCCGGAAGCTAGCTGAACACAGGCGAAGGGTCTCCTCAACAACGTCTGCGGTAAATCGTCTCCCACGATCGCAGATTATAATTCGAGGAAGCCCATGTCGGAGAATGATGGAATATAGTAAGAAAAGAGAGCCTTCTGTTGCTGTTGCCGATGGCAAAGCTGCTGTCTCACAATAACGGGACAAGTGGTCTACACAGACAATAATACAACAGCTGCCGTCAGAGGATCAAAGAAAGGGGCCCAGGAGCTCTATACCAACTTGCTCCAAAGGGGCGCTGGAAGGCAAACCTGGCTGAAGTCGACCATGCGGTGTGTTTGGAGGTTCCTTGTAACACTGTAATTCGGTGCAGCTGGAGATGTACCGCGCGGTATCGTGGCGCATATTGGGCCAGTAAGAACGCCCTTGAGCGCAGTAGAGCGTTCTTGTGGAGCAAACATGGCCAGAAGTTGGATAGTCGTGCATGGTACATAGTAAATGAATACAGAGGCTCTTGGGGACAACTAAAAGGTAGCGCGCGCCAGTGGTCGAGTAGCTCTTCTTATAAAGGGCACCGTCACGTAGGCGAAAGCGGCTACTTTCTGAAAGGTCGTGTGCGGTCGTGAAGAGTGGTTGCAAACTCTCGTCCTTCTGCTGTTCAGATGCGAAGGTACCCATATCAATAAATTCCGGAGATACAAAGGCAATGTACTGATCGAAGTTGTCAGCATCGCATTAAGTCGTTGGAAGAGGCATGCGAAAGGGGCAATCAACATCAACGTGTCGTCGATTGTTCTTGTAAGATACAACAAATCAAGTCGACCAGAAGGGTCCCGAAGATTCACGAGCCAGCACAGTGAATGATGATCCGTGACCACCGTGAAGGAGCGCCCGCAGAGGTAAGAACAAAACCGTTGCACCGTGAAGATGACCACGAAGCACTCTTGGTCGGCCACTGTATAATTGCACTCGGAGCTACTCAAGGAGGGGCTTGCGTACGAGATCACGTGCTCACTTCCGCCGATGCCAACACCACTCGCGTCTGTCTGAACCTCTGTTGGTGCTGAGGCATCGAAGTGGCGAAGAATAGGCTGCGACGTCAAGAGGAACTTTAATTGACGAAATGAAGGGTCACGCTCTCTGGTCCACTCAAAAGGAGCACCTTTTTGAAGAAGGCGCGTCTGCATATATAGGAATGAATCGGTGAAAGCAGGAGCATAAGCCTAAAAAGCTCCGTAGCTGCTTGACACCATGAGGTTCCTTAAATTCCTCTACAACCGCTGTCTGTCGTGGATCTGGTCGTATGCCGTTTTCATCGACTTTTTTATGTCCCAGCACAACAGCTTGTCGTTAACAAAAATTGCGCTTCTTCGAATTCTGGACAAGGCCGGCTTTCCCCAAGCAGTTCGGCACCAACTCCACTGCAGACGCTTGTTATGCTCACTAAATGTTCGCCCGAAGATAACAACGTCGTCCATGTAGCACATAAAAACTTCCCATTTCCAGCCGCGCAGTATAGTGCCCACGAACCTTCCGAACGTTACGGTCGCCTTGCACAACCCAAAAGGCGTGACGTTCAGTTCAAATTATCCGTCGGCCGTTAAAAATGCAGTTTTCTTCTTATCGTCACTGTGCATAGGAATTTGCCATTAACCTGACCGCAGATCAACATAAGAGAAGGAAGAGGCTGCAAAAAGACAATCGATCGCGCCGTCAATTTGGGGAAGTGGTACAAGCCGTCTTTAGTAATGGTGTTTAGGCGTCGGTAATGAACGTAGAATCGCCATGTACCGTCTTTCTTCTTGACTAATATCAATGGTGCTGCCCAAGGGCTAGCTAATTGTTGGATGAGTCCTTTGCTTAGTATTTCTTCGACTGGATCGCTGATTTTCTTTGGGCTCTGCGGGCGATACATGATAAGAGTTTTTGTCAAATCAGTTGGCCAGACCCTATGTTGATGCGGTGACGAATGCTAGATGCAGGGCTCGATGGCGGGCTCTCGTTCTGCGCGAAGTCGAATACTGAGGATTGTTTCGCAAGGAGGGCCACCAACGCCTCGCGCTTATGGTCATTGAGTGATTTAGCGACCATACAAAGGATCTTTGAATATACAGAGCGCACGTTACCGGCTTACCCTGTGTCCACAAGTTCTGTAAGCACTTGCATCTTCTTGACTGTAAGTCTTCCTAAAATGTGGCAAGCTTTAAGCCTTGAGGCCGCATCGCCGCTTCAGTAGAACAATTTGTCACCCACAGCCCCGTGAATCAATTCAGCACCGATACCATGCAATGCGGAAGCAACACATTTTTCTTTAGGCAGTTCACATGTACAGGAGAACGGTTGCAGGTTATTCCTCCTTCAAAGTAACTTCCTAGGGTGGAGTTACATGACCTCTCTCTCTGATGTGGCCTTCTAGAGCGGAGTTGCCTGGCCGCTGCATGTCCATGATGCGACCACTGTACCACGCAGACGACATCGATTGCCCATAGCACGATGGGCGGCGGTGCTTACAGTATCAGGCTGTGACCTGGTGTGCCACAGCTGTAGCACACTGGCGTAGGGCGAACTTCGGAATGCTGAAGAAAATTTTCTGCCGCGACCGCGCGTGGAGAGTAACGAATATTGTCGCCGTAGGCACTGGCTGGTCATCGATACTAACGTAGCGTAGGCGCCGATCAAGGCTTCGGTAAAAAGAATCGCTATAGGACGGCTCGCTCAGGTTATAATGCGGGACGTCTCTATAGCTGCCAAAGCCCGCAGTGTTAATAGAGTGCTGCCAGGCACAAACGGCGTGTCGGAAAGCGCAGGAGCTGTAATGTGGCACCACGAAACATGGTTGTTCTTCATGTTCAATGTGCTCCTCACGAACAATCTGACGAATGGTGGACGATGAGTCTGTTGGAGAACTCGTGTCGACACTTGCCACAGTCGTCACGTTAGCTAAAAATTTCGGTGTAATTCGACGAATCCTCATTCTTTCGAAGGTACGACAGTACCGTATCACGTATGATACCGTCCCCAAGTTGTCTTTTCTAATGAGGAAGTTATACGCGTCTTCCGCGATTCTCTTTAACAGGTGTTCCACCTTACCTTCTCACATTCGAGGGTTTACGGCCTTGCACAGTTTTAGAACTTCCTCAATGAATGTGGTGCATGTCTCTCTGGGGACCTGAGCCCTCTGTGCTAACGTTAATTCAGCCCGTTTCTTCTTGCATCCGAATCGCCCAGACGCTTCTTGATCTCCTCAACGAAACAGGCCCAGGTAGTTAGTGCTTCCGCATGGTTGCCATACCAAACCATCGCCATGTCGCTGAAAAAAGAAACAACGTTCCTCAGTTGAGAGGCAGTAAATTGTGTTTGTACTGGCTTACCCGCTCATAATGGTTGAGCCACTCGTTGGCATCTTCTGCCTTTGCGGAGAACGTACGTGGCTCTCGGTAGTGCTGAACGGGGCTGGTCCTACCAATGCAGTACTAGGAGCGTTATCATCTCGAGGCATGGTGGTAGCCGAGTGCAAAAGTCCGGCAAGGCGGTGGCTTCTACGAAGATCTTTTACTGACGGCTCCGTTGTCTGTAGTGGGTGTTACCCCGCACAGCTACACCATATGTTACAGGCGAAGCGTTTACTTAAAAATGCAAGGCAGATCAATGGAAACGGCAAGCGTTTTTCGGGACAAGTCTAAAAGTAGCCCGTCGAACGTCGTTCTCTTTGTCCACTTCCCATCTTTGTTGTCATGCGCACTCCTTCTTCCCTTTGTTACGAGAGCTCGTGACATAATGTTTCCATAAAGAACCAAGAAGCCACTAATAAGGTGACGGCAGTTTTTCACATGTGTTTTAACTCCTCTCTGTTCCTTTCTTTTTCGCCCTTAAGCTGAGATAATAAGCTTTCAGTCAACCACCAATGTAGCCATCTTCTCCGTATTAGTAAAAACGAAATGGTCAATACCTTATTCATGATTTGCGGGTGACAACGTAACAAATCTGACAGCGTACCAGTGGACCCCAGAACAATTTCCTTCTTCTGACTCCAATTCTTGTTTTTCTTGCTCTGTATCCCATCGGCCAAGACTGCAGGGGCCCGTACTCACATTAGGTAATTGTACAGAAAGCGGCTGTTGGTTGTAGTGATCACGAGGGAAATGCTATTTATTGTTTGGGCCTTCCTAATGCGAAGTGATCTTTGCATTACACCAGGTATTTCGCGGCAGGTAATCTTGAATAAAAAATGGACGTGTACGATGAAACTTGGCTTCCCTGCACAACAGATCGATGTTGAAATCAATAGAAACTCTGTTCTATTGCCCGTTTTTGCATCTAATGCAGAATATATACATAACCTTCAGTCGTTGGTAGGTTCCAGTCATATCAGTTAGCAGCGAAAATAACAATAGTGTGGACCGTATTACGTCCAATCCCAGGCACGCCTCTCTGTTACAACTGCAGCACGACCAACTTTCTTTTTGGCCACTCACCGGAGTAATAACGCAAAAATGAAACGCGCCAATAACGCTCAACCTTACTGCTGACATTCACATGCGCCGTGTCCCATATCAACGAATCTCTTAAAAGAAGTTACAGCACGTAAGTGTGCCTCGGTCTTCTTTTGCAGCGGCTCTTTGAGGCGCTTCATCTCTTTTGCGAGTTGCCCATGTACAGCCATCATTTCCTAGTAGCAACTAATGCTACACAGCGGCTGCGCGACAATACACTGCCTTAAGAATCGGCTCAGGCAGTAACGCAACAGATAATCGCACTTCTTCGCCGCTAGTTACAATACCTGCATTAACGAATCAATAGCATATCTACGCGCAGTAATGGATTCAGTCGATGAGACAGTGTTGCAGTCTACTTTCTCGAGTCGTAGTGCTGTAGCGTCAAGCGAACGTTCTAGAATGCGCTACTAGAATATTGAGGTAGAACCTTGTCTTAGAAGTATTTCTAAAGAATGGCACTAAAGCATAAATTTCCTGTCGTATACACACATATGCATATGCTTCAAAAGAAGCTGATTTTCCTTTGTAGGCATTGTTTCAAAACGACATTGTCACTTTCGTGACATAGCAGCCACCGCAGTGCGCACTAGGGCGCAAGCAGCTGTGCGAATAGGCGCCGACTTTACCTCTCCTATTTCTGAGCGTGGTTGATATTCCCAACTGTAGCTGTAAGCTTAGAAGCGGGTGCTGCGCCCACCGTCAATGTAACCTCGGGAGAACAGCTGCTTATTGTTCTTCGTAAAGCTGCAAAACACCCTTTTTTTTTAAACATCGCCGCTGCACGCACCCGGTGCCGTGACACAGGTATATCTGAAAAATTTGCGCAGCGAGCTAGCACAGTTCTTATTCGTTTTTTTACCACGCTCAACAGATAAAGAATAGGCACATCTTCTCTCATCACTGATTTCAATTCGCCGCTCTAGGACCTAGGTGGCCGCTATAGTCAAAGGGCCATTTTTGAAGTGTAGCATTCACGCGATTCTTTTAATTAGTTTCGTTTAAAGTAACGCTCAGAGCGTTGTGATTCGTCCACAGCAACACTCGCAGGAACTCACTGGTTGGTGTTGAGAACCAATGGAATCTTCAGGCTGCCGAGCTTCAAGCTACTTGACCGATCGATGCTGGATTTTACCGGTTGTAGCGGGTTGCGTAACATTTGCAGCCTCATTGCTTGAGTCCAGCAGGGGCTACCTGTACGTCCTCTACATGGAGAAGTTCAACGCCGACCACGGAGCAGCGTCTTGGCCAGACAGCATACTGTTAGCAAGTGAGAAACTGTCAGGTACGTAACAGTAATACACAAAAAAAATTTGTATCCCAGCATAAGGCAAATATGCCTTCAGGCGATCGTCGTCTAAGGCAGCATTTTTCTAGAAGCAGCGTTGCACTCCCTGCAGCGTAAGTTTGACGATCAGTAATGCATTTTGGCATAAGTTTATAAGCATCTATAATACCCAGCAGTATTCAGATGATACCTCTGTCCAAAAACAACCATGTTCTGGGTAAAGTGTAGCTTCCAGCCCATGTTGCAGCGTCAGAATACTATAGTGCTAAACATATTTCAGCGTCCTGGTTATGGGTTGTTAGAGCGAAGCTTTAAGCCACCCGGCGGTCGGTATTTTTCATGTCCAGCCATGAAGGAAAAGTATCATCGTCACCAATGGCTTTTAAAGCTCTAAAAAAGCAAAAATGCAGTGGCTCATCCCTCACGTAATGCAGAGGCTACGAAAACTCAGCAGAGTGAAACGAACAGTGCATACATTCATTAGACTCACGTATACAACGTACAAAACAGCGTACGCTTCGATAAAGAACGAGCTCAAAACAAGCATCTGTAATTATCACCGGTGGCTCATACCCGATAAGCAATCTAAAATGCAATGGATCATACCCACAAAAGCAAGCTATAAATCCAATGGCTCATACCCCCTTAAGCCAGAGGCTACAAGCGCTCATCAAAGTGATATGAACAGTGCATAGATTATTTGAAATCACCCATAAAACACAGAACAGCATACGTTTCAATAAAGAACAACCGCAAAACGAGCACCCGCACCATCAATAAAGCATCGTATACCCCCTTCCGCACTTGTAGTGATGGTTTTGCAACAGTTTCTCTGGACATTCCTTTTCGCAGGGCAGGGACAGTGGGTCGCTTATTTTAGCTTGTATTTTGTAAGCACAGGCTGCTAGCCTTCAGAAAACTTGCGGTTATCTCAAAGTGTAGGCCAACCGCCCCACAAATGTGTCGGTCCCGGATTTGTCAAACGAATCAAGATACGTATCACTTAAACCACGAGGGTGACTTTTCTGCTTAACTCTTTTTCAGCTCTCTTCAAGTGTCGGGTGGATGACATTTTAACGCGATAGCGTTAAGGAGCTCGTGTCGCAGAAAAGCCGGTGTCGTCGGCGTCGGGTGTCGGCGTCGGCGGCGTTGACCATGAGCGATAAATCACGGCAGGCGCTTCATAAATAAAAAGCAACTTCCAAGATTGGCCCGGTGGGAATCGAACCCGGGTCTCCGGAGTGTGAGACGGAGACGCTACCACTCAGCCACGAGTTCGATGCTTCCAAGCGGTGCAAACGCGCCTCTAGTCAATGCGGTGTTGCCTTCGAAACGAGCCGTGGAAAGTTATACTGCGGTGTATATCGGTAATTATGAACATGTAACGTACAGAAGTCACAATTACACGAGTTGCGAAGTGCGTTTCCGCTGCATTTCTTCTGCGCTTTCCGCACACGCAGAGCCATCTTGCGGCAAACACAGAAGACCCCCTCCTCTCAATGTACGGCGCTGCCCCGACAGGAGGCGCGCCGCGCGCGCATTGGGACCGCTGCCAGGCGCGTCGCGGGACTCCCTCTCCCCTGACGACGCTTCGCCGTGCTCCCGGTTTAGATTACTATCTATCTCTCTGCCCGTGCCGATCACGACGTTTGGCTGGCGTAGATAGTTTCCCCTCCGAGACACCGAGTTCTTTGGTTCGTTTCGTTCGCTCAGGCGCACGTTTCGTTGCCCCGCCGAACGCTGCGTTGCTCGACGCTCACCGCGTGATAGGTGGGCGCTAAGTCCGATGCGGGGCGCATGTGCTGTAGCGCATTGTCTTATACCCCTTGGCGGGTCGACGGGAACGCTGTCGCGTCCCACTCTTGAAGGCGAAGCTTAAGCGTCCTCCAATTTTTTTTTCCTCTCCAGAAACTTCCTCCACTAAACGGAGTAGCGCATTACTTATTTAACAGAAACGCCGCTTGTTTTTTGGACGTTACCTTTGTGTCGTACATATTGGAGGCCCGATTCTTCTCGTTGATTTCACGGGCAGGGCAGCCACCTCAATGGCGGGAAAAAATCTGATATTGTCTCTACAGTCATGCAAAACATGAACTGTTGAATATTGAGCTTAACGTGGACCAGCATTATTTATTTTATGCGCGACTATATTTACTCAATAACACTGGAAATTATATACATACTTCATGCTTGCTTCATTGCTTGATTATCTCTGCAATGACACTGGAAATTATCTATATTGTTTATGCTGGCTTGAATGCTTCATTACATTTATTGCCATTTCAAGTTTATTCGGCTTGATCGGCTGATTCAATGGAAGCGGTTGCCACCATTTTGTTAATTTCGCTTCTTTTAAAGCCCAGTATCCTGCCGACAGGTGTAGGCTTTTGTCAAGCGGCAGCTCTTCTTCTGATGTTCCATAGGTAAAGGTATCTTCACTATTTTTTATTTTGCATAATTCCTTTGTCTTCCTTACTTATGGTACGCTGTCATTTTCAGGCAACGTCCAGTCTATAGTTACTTTTATTAAGGCGAAGGCCTTATATGGCCCATGAAACGGAAAATAGCATCTGGCGTTAACAACCGATGGCAAGGAAGTATACGTATATAGTGATGACGTCACGTTCCCGGCGCTGGACCTGTTGCGACTCGCACTGTGAGATCCCACGGTACGCAGCCACGCGTCGGACGGACGCCGTGTCCCACACACAACAAATTGACTTCGGCCAATTCGAAAATTTATATGACCCACGTTCAAAACCGTCCTGGCCCACTCCCAAAATTGACTTGGCCATCCCTCAAAACTGACTTTGCCCAATGCGAGTACATGGCCAAGTAAAAGGTATCTCGCGGAAGGGGCATACTGCTTTCACATTCTATGCACGTAACGAGACTTAAGTGCCTTCGTAGTTGTTTTTTTTTATTGCGATATCAATTATACGGACAGTCCAGCCGCATCTTTGCCGTCGGCGCCGCCGTCTTCGTAATGTTCTGGATAAATTTTAATGCCGATAGCATCATCGCCGCGCGTCGTATGCTGTATGTGCGAGTGTCAGAAGGCGAGGGAAGCGGATGATCGCGGCTCAAGCCGGCGCGCGCGAAGAAGGAAAGCGGAGAGCAAACGCGCCGCCTTCCATCGCGCCAAAGGCTGTGGCAGGATGCGAGGTAGGGAGAGGGGCGGCGGCGTTGTTGCTGCAGCAACTGCGCATTTCGCGACCGGGCGCAAGACGAACTGGGGAACGCGGCTCAATCTAGCGCGCCGTGTATGGAGGAATGCGGGTAGGCAGCGCGGGAGGGAACGCGTTCGGCTCCGACTCCGGCAGCAAGTGCGTAGTGTGGACAGCCGCGTGCGCCCTATATTGAAAAAGATCCACAGAGAGCTAATACCTTTGTGCGCGCTGTGTTCTCGCCGCCGCGGCCTTGAAGCGATAGACAGCACCAATGTCGTTTCTCTCGCTGCTGCTGCCACACTTGCTCCCACCAACGTTTTGACAGCGAGTGTCCCCGCGCATGGAGTGTGATGTGTTCATGTTGGCTTGTGCACGCTCACATGGTGGATGTTAATTCAGTCAGTAAGCGAATGCTTCCAAGTTTTATACGGTCGACAAAACTACCATCCTAACTCCTTACAGCTGTATACTAATGTTCCATCGCAATCGATGCTTAGCCTTTCGGGCAAGACTGCGACTTCTTGTTTGAATGCTCGACGAAATTTACAGAAGGGAATATTTAGCGCATTCTCAATAATGCCACATATACAGATGCATATCACTAGTATTCCTTTAGATGTGAAAAATCTGAACTAAAGAACGCAGAAACTTCAGATTGAAGCTGATGAAGCCAACAGAGGTGATTGGGCTGGTATGTGTACCCTATGCATATGTGCGACGCGTATGTGTGGGAATGCATTACAAATTTTTCCTGATGCATACAAAAGCACGCTTCTCGTATCAGTGACTTCTCGGAATACATCTGGCTAGGCATACTGGTAATAACTCGCAACTATTTTTATAGTTCGGCAAAGCCAACAGTACTCATTCAAATTAACCCACAAGTTACATTTTTCACTTATCGTTCACTCGGACTCAGACTCACCAAAAGTTCTACTCAGCCGGGCTCGCCCGGACGAAGGCTCATTGGCATTCTGCTCAGGCTGGGTCACTCGGACAGAAACTCGCGAAAGTTCTCCTCAGTCGAGTTCCCTTCATTTACACTCAATATTCTTCTAGTCATTCAAAATTCTACCAAGCCTGGCTCATACGGTATCAATTACCAGAATCAGGATAAGAAAGCTTTACTCGGCCTGGCTGCCGCTTGCTGAAGCTTTGTCAGAAATAAACACACCAAATATTAAACACAGTTTTACCACACTCACCACGTGACGCGCTCAACACGTGACGCGCAATCCGTAAAGTTTAGCCGCTGCGCACGCGGACTTGTACGCGAGAGAATGGACCGCATAGCGTGTGGCGAGGCTCGATCGTGACGAGGGCGCCACTAACAGCCACCGGCTACAAAAATTTGGGGGACGCTTAAGCTTCACCTTTAAGAGCAGGACGCGCTAGCATTCAAAGATCCCTGACTGCTTCTCACACTTCCTGGCAACTGGAGCGCATGTAACCGTAATGTTTACCGCGAAACGCTAGCAACAAAACGCTATGCACGAAGGCAAGCTTTGTGGTAGAGACATGGCCTCTTGCGTGGAGCGCAATGCGACGGAGGCGAGCGCCAGCTGAACGTATTGCAAGGAACCGGGCGCGCTGCTCCGTGTCTTCGAAGACACCCATCGCACCGGCGCGCTCAAATAGCGGGCGCCGCGGCCGGTCTGCGAACGCCGCAGCCGGTCTGTGTGTGTGAAGGGGTTCCTTTGAATTTTCGCGTAACAGAATTATGTTTTCTCCTATAGTCAAATTACAATCCGAGAGCTATCATGCCTATAGGTTGTGTGTAAGTCGTAGCGTACGATTTTTCCACACATTTTGCATGATAAATTCAAATAGTTCGGAAAATTCCTTGCCTCACATGGAGGGCTCGAATATCGGGGGGGGGGGAGGGTGCGGAAATCTTTTGCCAAGACGACGTTCTATGCCGGACGCAGACGCGGCATGCCGACACCGGATTCTCTGCGACATGGGCTTCTTAACGCTATCACGTTAAAACAGTGTCTTGAAGCGGTCCGGCAACCATGGAGCGCCTGCTCTCCAGCGCTGGATTAAGGGAGGGGGTTCTAAGGGGGCTGCGGCCCAGAGCCTTACCTCGGACAGTAGAAGGGGGCCCATTTATTCTAACCTGCTTAGTATATGGAGCCATGGGCAACGGAACTTCGAGCGACTATAAAGCGAGAAAACCAGAACGAACAGACGGGGTGCCCCGCCTAATGTAACAGCATGTGTTCAGCTTGATCATTTGGGTAGAGATTGTCGAGCTGCAAAAACAGGAATCCCCCGCCACCCTGACGGGGGATTCCGAGGTGAGGCCCTGGGGACTGCAGCCCAGGGCCTCACCTCGGACAGTAGAAGGGGGCCCATTTATTCTAACCTGCTTAGTGTATGGAGCCATGGACAATGGAACTTCGAGCCTCTATAAAGCGAGAAAACCAGAACGAGCAGACGGGGTGCCGCGCCTGATGTAACAGCATGTGTTTAGCCTGATCATTAGGGGAGAGCTTGGCGAGCTGCAAAAACAGGAATCCCCCGCCACCCTGATGGGGCCCTCTCTCTTACGAAGCGAAGTGCGTTTGCTTGGAAGAGTTTTCGTGGTTTCCTGTCAGTCCGTCTGTCCAGTGCTGTCTGGAGAGGAGGGGCAAAGGGGAAACACCTAAAACATGTAACGTGGGATGAGGACCTAAATCTCCCTCGCCCCTCGTCACCACCACGCCATCCTCAACCTCTCGAATAGCTCCGCCCCTGTCCTTCTCATAGAAAGGTTGTGCTGCAGTACCCAACAGTGCCTCCCATCTGACTTTTCTTTACCGTGATGCTAATTTGGGCGGGGGTGGATGAGTCCTATAGCAAATGATGATGAGTCTGATGGCAGAGTCTAGGCAGAAAAGGAAAGAAGACGTCACACGTGCTTTTGTCCGCGTACCGTGGGGCATGGAATGTTCTCTGATCGGGCTAGGGTTTTGGAAGAGTGAAGGGGGAAGTTGGAGAGCAGCGCTGAATTTGTTTTTTTGGATTCTGTCATCCGATCCCAAGAGCGCACTCATGCGACAGAATCCAAAAAACCAAATTCAGTGCTGTATACAGCGCTGAATTTAGTTTTTTGGATTATGTCGCATGAGTGCGCTCTTTGGATCGGATGTTGGTGGCTCCACCTCATTGTGCTCACTGCGCATGTTCCTCTAGTTTGAGCGGTCTATAAAAGAGTGACGCAATAAAATCATGCCAGTTGAGAGTAGCTCCTTGTCCTGTCATCTTTCTTGTGTCTGTTGTTTTGCGCTACACAATGTATTCATCGATTCGCACCATCTAGCCCGCCAACGTATTGTGCTAAGCTATATGTCACCTCATCTTTTCGTGCGAAAGGCTGTAAATGCGGAGGCGTACGAGCGACACTGGTTAATGTACTCGGAGTCCAAAGGTTACGTTTACTGTTTCATGTGCAAACTATTTTCGATTTCGAACAACCCCAGTGCTTTCAGGACGCACGGCTGTTGTGATTGAAAAAGAACAGAAGAAAAGATTTGCGCACATGAAAACAGCGTCGAGCACCGGAACTACGTGGAAGCATGGCTCGCCCGCTCTAACTCGAGCAGCACAATTGACAAGGAGCTGGTTAAGCATCTTGTCACTGAGACTGCTTACTGGAAAGAGGTGTTCAAGCACATAGTCGCTGTTGTTAAGCTTCTAGCTGAGCGCGAACTAGCATTTAGGGGCAGCGAGGAGATTGGTTCACCGAGAAATGGCAATTATATGGGAGTGCTTGAGGTCATTGCCAAGTTTGATCCCTTCCTAGAGGAGCACATCAAACGCTACGGGAACAAAGGAAAAGGTCAGCCATCGTGTCTGTCAAAAACCATTTGTGATGAATTTATTGACCATATTGCAAAGGCTGTCAAGGAACGTCTCGTTGACGAAGTGAAACGCGTAAATACTTCTCTTTAATTGTTGATTCGACTCCAGGCCTTAGACACGTTGATCGGCTGTCAGTTGTTTTACGATACTATTTAAATGGGAGAGTGTACGAACGCTTTCTTGGATTTGTTCCAATTGAATGGCATACTGACTTGTATCTTTTCGATACCCTGATGTCCCTCTTGACAACCAATGGCATCTCAGTTGATGATTGTAGGGGCCACGCTTATGATACAGCGAGTAATTTGTAAGGAAAATGCAAAGGACTGCAAGCTCAAATCAAACACCTGAAGGAATTGGAAGTCTGCGCCCTGTGTGCTGGTCATTCACTGAACTTAGTTGGCGCGTGTAGCGTTGACAGTTGCCTTGAGGCAGTCAAATTTTTCACTGTTCTCAGAGACTGTATGTGTTCTTTGCTGCCTCACCTAAGCGATGGAGGTATCTTTTGGACAGCATGGGCGGAACTGGCCAGTGGCTTGTTTTGAAAAGTCTCTCTGAGACTAGGTGGTCAAGACACGCTGAATCATGTAAGGCCATTCTGAAAAATTTCAATGCAGTCTTGTGTGGCCTTGAAGCTATATCAAAGAACGAGGAAGAAAACAGTGACACTAGGAACGGAGCGCCCTCTCTCTTCAAGAAAATGACAATACTAGAGGCTGCATTCATGGCGATTCTCTGGAGTGAAATCTTGGAGTCCTTTGACAAAACGAGCGCAGCACTTCAGAAACCAGACCTAGATATTCTAACTGCTATAGACCTGCTGAGCGCTCTAGGAGACTTTGTTAATTCTTTGCGACCTCCCTTTGATACCTTCGAAGAGAGAGCACGCACGCTAAGTACCAATCAATGTTATCAGGATGAGGGCAAACGCATCGTTTTGAGTAAGCACCCGGACGGAAAAAGCGATAGTGCGCCACAAGGTAGAAAAAAAAGTTTATCCTAGAGGCCTACAATGTTGTACTTGGCGGTCTAGGCTCTGTTTTGCGAGTGCGAAAGGCTGCCTACACTGAACTCTGCGAAAGGTTCGGATTCTTGAAATTACTGACACAAGTTGGAAGCGAGGCCTTTCTGGCATAGCAGGCTGAGAAGTTGGTGAAAACCTACAAAAATGATTTGGAGCCAGCATTTTCCACTGAAATAGTTCAGTTTCCGAACTTTCTGCGCAACTCTTTTGGCCAGGACACGAGTCTCCTGGGAATAATGAAGTTGCTGCACGATAGAAAGCTTATTGATGTGTTTCCGAACCTTTCTATTGCTTTGTGAATGTACTTAAAGTACCCGTGGCAAACTGTGAGACCGAACGATCGTTTTCACCCGCCGTGGTTGCTCAGTGGCTATGGTGTTAGGCTGCTGAGCATGAGGTCGCGGTATCGAATCCCGGCTACGGCGGCCGCATTTCGATGGGGGCGAAATGCAAGAACACCCGTGTACTTAGATTTAGGTGCACGTTAAAGAACCCCAGGTGGTCAAAATTTTCGGAGTCCCCCACTACGGCGTGCCTCATAATCAGAAAGTGGTTTTGGCACGTAAAACCGCATATATAACGATCGTTTTCCAAGTTGTCGCTGATATAAAATCGCCTTCATTCGAGCCTCCTTGACGATAAGGTGAACTCGCTTACTATCATGTCCAATGAAAGTGACCTCCTCCGCCATCTATCCTTTGAACAGAGTGTACCTGCTTTTGCCAAAGGGAAGGCGCAAAAGATGCCATTTTAAAAGAGGACTGTTTGCGCTATACATAATTAGTTCCAATAAATTCGTTGTGTCGCCTCCCAGTCTCCACGTTGCCATTGAAACACTGAGCAGTGTAATTCAAGATATACAAATCTTCGTTGTTCGTCTCTTGTTTGTTCTTCTTGTGATATTTAGCGTAGTTAGAAAGACCTGTATTTTTGCTGTTTTTGATAGTGCCACGTTTATTTGGTATGGTATGGTATGAAGAACTTTATTTAGGTCCTGAGGGATCAGTCTGGGACTGATGCGGGCCACTCCCACGTCGGTACAGAGAGGCCGGGCCCCTCTGCTATCACACGGGCTTTCTGGACAGCCCTGAGCTGGTCCGCCAGCACTTCACTGTGCAGCATTCGCTGCCACCACTGTTCACCTCGAGAACCATCACCGGCCAACGCCAAGCAGCGCCACAGCATGTGTTGTAAATCGAGCAAACCCCCACACTTACCACAATAGACTGAAACCCCGCAGTCCGGGTTAATTTTATTCATGATGACAGGGTTAGGGTACGTCCGTGTCTGCAGAAGCCTTAATGTAACCGCCTGCGGCCTATTTAATTTAGGATGTGGCAACGGGAATGCCCTGCGCCCTAAGTAATAGTGCTTGGTGATTTTTTTTTAATGCGATGATAAATGCCTCAGGGCATACAAGAGTATGGGATGGGGGTGAACAAGGATGATTAAATGAATGAAAATAGATTTGCTGACCTAATGAAGTCCAAGAGGGATCGATAATGCGGTCCCTGCGTCCAAGCAGTGTAATGGCTCAGATTATGCGGCGAGAGTCCCGCTGCTGCGAGGTGCCGGAGCCTCGTCGGTTTCAGAGCAGGGCAAACCCACAGCAGGTGGTGGATGTCGGCTTCAACGTTTGGCGACTTGCAGAGTGGGCACTCAGGACGAGGATATAGCGGGCGAAAGTGCGGCCACTTCCCAGTCACGGCAGGAGTGAGGGCAACCCCGACCCGGATCCTCCGAAGTGCAACCTCCTCTGCACGGGTAAGACCGCGGGGAAGGTTTACCGCACACGGAGGTATGAGAGCACGTGTGCGGCGCCGGAGGTGCTCCTTTCGTGTTAAAAGGAGGGTGGCATCATCTAGGTGAAAGAGTTGAGGCGGTGACGATGGAGAGGTCGTTAGACGGGTCGCAGAATCCGCACGGCTTTGGAAGCTTAGAAGGTCGCGTGGGATCCACTCGACAGATATTGACTGCGGGATGCGTGCCGCCAGAAGATGGATCTGTTGGCATATGTCAGGGCTGCGACTGACGCGTCGCAGAAGCCGCGTCGCCTGGAGAGCATCAGTGCGGATGACGATGCGGGCCGTGGGGACCAAGGGAAAGGCGGCCACAGAGCACAACGCTTCTCGGATAGCAAGGAGCTCAGCACAAAAGTAGGAAGGAGGTTCTTGGACTTGAAACCGGGTCGTCTTATTAAGGGCAGATGCGCATGGGCAATAAATTGCAGTGGTTGTTTCACAGCCCTTAATGCTTGCATCAACGTAAAGGACGATGGAGCCAAGCGGCAGGTGGGCATCTTGATCTACAATTCGGTCACGAAGCGATGCCGCCGCGTGAGTTGATGTCGGGCGATGTATATCAGTTGGCTTGTTGTCACTCAGCTGTACAAAACGCCAGGGAGGAAGAACTGGCGATGGTGGTGGTAGAAGCGAGTTCGAGAAAGCGTAAGCCCTGAGAGCACTCGTTGCGTGTGAAAGGCTGGCCTTAAGCCTGCGAGCATCACGCCGCTGCTGCACCAGCTCATCTAGTGTGTTGAGCTGCGCATTTTCTTGGAGAGCCACGATCGGGGTGATGCGGGGAAGGCAAGTGATGACCCTCATTGCCTCGCGATTAACAGCCTCAAGGCGATCCCATTGTGCCCTCGTCAAATGCTGGAATTGGGCTTGATAAATAAGGCGTGGTTGCACTACCGCCTTTACCAATTGTCGTGCAACATATGAGCTGGCGCCGCCCATTTTAGGAGCAATGCGCCTAATCAGACCCAACGTTTGAATTGCCTGCTTTTTAGCGCTGGAGAGCCAAGCAGTTCCGGTTCCCGACTCGTGTACCGTCAGACCCAGAATTTTTATAGTTGAACATTGTTGAAGAGGGGTTCCGGATAGATGAAGACGAATGGGTGTTGCAGAGAGTTTACGCCGGCCCCAGCGATTGGCGACTGACATGTAAGCAGATTTGCTGACGGAAAGCCTAAGGCCGACCGAAGAAGCGTAAGTCGCCGTGATATCTAAAGCTGATTGAAGGGCAGCGGCTTGAGTCAGCAGGTCGTGATGAGTGCTCCATACCGTGATGTCATCAGCGTACAACAAGAACTTTATGTCGGGTACATCGTGTAAGCGCCATGCAAGCGGGATGACAGCAATATTGAATAATGTGGGTGATAATACAGATCCCTGGGGTACGCCACGAAGAGGGACAAATGAGCCGACGGCGTCACCACTGAGGCGAATTGCAAAATGTCGGTCTTCAAGGAAAGATTTGACAAAATTCCGTACTCTGGGGGGAAAATGCAGCATGTCAATTGAAGCCAAGATGGCAGCCTGACTGATGTTATCATACGCCTTTTCGACGTCCATAGCGAGGACAGTACGGACACTGTGGCTACGAGTTGACGATAAAACCGAGGGTGCCAAGACAGCCAGCCCATTTTCAGTACCTATGGATGGACGGAAGCCAATTTGAGCAGGGTGGTAGAAACCGTGGTGCTCTAGCCACCACGACATTCGTGTGGCAAGCATTTTCTCAGCAAGCTTGCACAACGTTGACGTTAGGGAAATGGGTCGAAAGTTGCCAAGGTCAGTCGGCGGCTTGCTTGGTTTCGGAATCGGGATCACAATAGCTGACTTCCAGCCTGGAGGGACAACGCCTTCTAGCCATACCTTGTTAATGGTGTCGAGGAGTTGAGGCAGCACAGCGGAGCTCAGGTTCTTGTAGGCCTCATAAGTAATAGAGTCTGGACCTGGTGCTGTCTTGCGACTGGTACCATCTATCGCTGCAAGCAACTCAGGCATGGTGAAAGAGCTTGCAATCCCCTCGGAGTCTGCCGTAGATGGTAACCTGTCGATATGTGTCGGAATGCCTGCCAAGGAAGCACCATTGGCTGTTTGAGGCAACACGTCGTACTGCGGGAAGAACCTCCGGGCTGCTTCTCTGGCGAAATCATCCGGCGACAAGCCAGCAGCGAAGCAGGCTGTGGCTGCCGCGTGTGGACGGCTACCACCGTGTTCCATGGCGCGGAAGGTTCGCCAGAGAGAAGCATTCGATGTCTTGGTGGAAAACCGTTCACACCACGTATGCCAGTGCCTCCGCGAGAGGTCGCGTTCATATCTGCGGGCTTTAGCAGTAAGGAAATTCAGTCTTGTACGTGCTTGTGCAGAAGTGGGGTCTCGGGATGCTGCCAGCTCAGCTTGTCTACGAGCAGCCCACAAGTTGAGCAGGCCGATATCCGGTGCCGGTCGATTGACGTCTACCCAGCTGATGGTTGTGGCTTCATTGAGCGCGCTTTGTATGCGGTCAACAAGTAGTGATGACGAGTCCACAGAGGTGTCTTGGAGAACGGCGCGAAATTTGTCCCAATTGACCACAGAACACTTGCGGCGCAATCGGCGGGCCTGCGACGGATGAAGGCCGATGATGATAGGGTGGTGGTCACTACCCCAGCAGTCGGGCTCCAGGTGCCAAGTAGGAGTGCCGGGACCCGACCACCACGTAAGATCCGGTGCGTATGTTGTACGTCGAGCTTGAGGCACAGCTCGCGTTGCTGAATCGGGATGGTTCAGTAGTACAAACAACGCATCCGCGAAGGCGTCCCGCACACGCCTACCTCGAGGGCTAGAAGTAGGGTACCCTCAATCTGGGTGAGGGGCGTTGAAATCACCACCAACTAAAATAGGACACGCTGGGTATTGGCGACGGACATTCACTAACCAGCCCAGATTAATTCTTGAAGCAGAGCCACCGGCTGGTCTTATGTAGTATGACACTACCACAACAGTTGACTTGGGTAACTTCACAGCTACTGCCACTACCTCCTGATATGAGTTACACCAGTTTTCAAGAGAAAGGCAGACCTGAGGATAGCGCGTATCAACATACACTGCCGCCTTTCCTGGAGGGGCAGCTGTGTGCACGCGACGGTCACTCATCGAAGGAGACACGTATCCACTGAAGCCCGGAATGGCAGGCAAGGCGTTGGTCTCCTGTAGTAACAGGGCCCACACCTGCAGCTTGTTCATACGTAGACGGGATTTAAGCTCCCCCACTTTCGTGGAGAGCCCTCTACAGTTCCACTGAAGCACGCCACAAACACCTGTGCCCGCCATTTTGATTACGAGTCCAGGCGTTGCAAAATCACAGATGTCAGGTTGGATAACTGGCTGACCATGAACCGCAAAAGGGATGTTGTAGAGTTATCCGGCAACGGAGCTGGAGATCTGGTAGACTCTGCGACCGATACAGCAGGGCGTGACAGAGACGATGATGCAGCGGAATCGATACTTGTATTGGTGTGAGAATCCACTGAACGTCGCCGACGCGCAAGTAGCTCACGGTGCTGTCGGAGCTTGGATACCTCCGCTAAAAGGCGGGCAATTTGATTGTCAACTGCTGCCATATCATCACGCGGATGTTCCAGCCCGCTCTGCTTCTGTATAACCAGCGGGCGACGGCGGTCTCTGCGAACTTTGTCACTGTAAGTCTGTTGGGAATGAGGTGCAGGCGGGTCGGGCTCGGAAAGCTCTGGCCAGTCGTCGTCATCCCACTGGAGCGCCGCAAACCTGTTTGATGTCGGCACTGGTTGTGTTGCAGCATGCTGAGGCCATTGCTTAGGGATCCCGCGACGAACCTTCGGAGTGGCCTTTTGCTTTGTGGGACAAGTTGGAGAAGTGATCTCGTGGTCGTCGGTCTTGCAGAGTCCACATCGACAGGACACGGCGCCAGCTAATACAGCTTCATCTGGCGCTGTAAATGGACAGGATCGGCGCATGTGGCCCGGTCGGAAACAGTTGTAACAATAGACGACACTGGGTTTATATGGCCGAGGTCGTAGAATGCAGCCATAGTAGTACAGGCGGGCTGGAGGAGTTGGTGGGCCCTGCAAGGTGACGATGCAAGAGCGCCCCTTTCCCATGTAACGCGCCTGAATGACACGGTGAGTAGGACAGTAGAGCTCACGCTGGAGAGCAGTCTGGTCGTCGCCAACGTCAACGTTGTAAACGACACAGCGCTGTAGATCCGAGCCCTCTACCAGGTACACCTGGACCGGCACGGTGACCTCGCTCGTTATCGAGAGACGTTGAAGCGTTTGCAAACGCTCGACAGCAGCCAATGTCGGGAGCCACACAGCGATGGTATTTGACTTCTTCCGGGCCGCGAAGCCGCGGAAGCCTGTGGTGCCAAGACAAGCGTCTAGGTTCGCCTGAATAATCCTGTTTGGAATCTCCGTGAGGCTTGTTGGGGCCAGAGCCTTAATGGTTGCTTTATAGCAAGCCGAGCCCGGTGTCGACACAACTGGGTGGTCAGTCGTTAGACAGGAACGCTTGCCTTGGGAGCCGCTGTTGGCCGAACACGAATCTGGTGCAGATTGCTCCGAAGGACGCTTCTGAGAACCACGGGGTGCCGACGCCACAGATGGTAGCGCAGAAGACAAGTCCATAGGGGTACTCGGTTCGTCATGCACAAGAACTGGAGCCCCATTCCCGATCGGTGCCTGGGAAGCCATCGCGGGGCTCCGCCCTGTGGGCAGATCACTCACGGTCTGATGTGCATTTTGGGAAGGCGATGGCTGGGCTGTAGCCGAAGGACTTGGAGCAGGAACCAGGAGCTGGGATCCAGGCTCAGGTGTCAATTGTGCGGCCGGTAACTCCGTCGTGACGAGCGCCGCCGGTGAATCTACCGCCGCC
Source organism: Dermacentor albipictus (assembly GCF_038994185.2). Lineage (NCBI taxonomy): Eukaryota > Metazoa > Arthropoda > Arachnida > Ixodida > Ixodidae > Dermacentor > Dermacentor albipictus. The sequence continues at coordinate 89,368,734 of NC_091830.1, read as the reverse complement.
AGCGCGTCACCGGAGCCACTAGGCCTAGTCCCGGTGTACAATTCAGCTGCAGGGCCGATGGAGTGACATTCGCTGAATGTCAGAAAACCAGACTGCGCATGAGCGTCCGGGGCGTCCTCAGATGTCTTGGGGTCCAATCTCTTGATGTATGGAACGTATTTACGCGGAAGGCGAGATTTTTCACAGGAACGGTGAGCAGCCACCTTAGCAGGGAAACTTCGTCGTCGTCGTTATCCAATAGCTTGGTGATTTCGTTGTAGGTTAACAGTTGGTCCCTGTACTCAGGAGCGGGAGATCCAGCCCCTTCAGGGAGTACACGGCACACTAATCCTCGTGCCTCCCTGTGCGCCACCTCGTTGAGGTTACGCGGGGCTCCCTCCACTGTCCCCATGTGCGCCGGGAACCAAGTAACGGTATGCGAAGTGATATTCCTACCCTGCAGCAGTCTGTTAGCCGGTTCCGCAACAAGTCCTCTCGAGAAGGCTGTAATCGCAGATCGCGAGTCGCTAAACACCAAAACTCTTCTAGAATCAATTAGTGCTAGAGCAATAGCCACCTGTTCAGCAACCCCCGGATCTTTGGTATAAATGGAAGCAGCATTTCTAACGCTCCCTTTGCCATCTACTACCACCACCGAATAAGCATTTTTACCATTAATCCATGCGGCGTCAACAAACGCAGACTCCTCCTCCTGATCCTTTGCTTCTCGTAACAAAGCCCTAGCTCTCGCGACCCGCCTCCCTACATTGTGCACGGGGTGCACATTCCGCGGAAATGGACGAACCATGATATTTGCCCTAAGGTTCACGTTCAACTCGTGTAGGGGCGCCCTATCGTGCGACACAGCCACCGATTCTTCAATTGACTCTAATATATACCTACCCGGTGGTGTACCTAGCAACCGCTCCCTCTGTGCGGAACGTTGAGCCTCAGCAATTTCATCTAAAGTATTATGTAAACCCAGTCGTAACAACATATCGTTTGACGTTTATTTGGTGTCGTCCTTGCTTATCTTACCTTTAACGAAAATATTTTCAAATAATGTTCTGTAATTACAGTTGGTAATTTTCATCTGTATTCTAGTTCATATTTATGGTTTTTGTATTGCCTTAGGTATTGTTTATATCTATTGCATTGTTATAGACTAACGTGTATAACGATTACTGCAGTGTGATGCTTGAATTGTAATTAAGAATGTTTGCATACAACCATGCGTCACCTCACGGGGTTAAACTTAGTGATGCAAACAAAGCCTAGCTTCAGAAAGATCGATATCTGAGCTGCGTTGTCTTTTCTACGTTCTTGTTCGTCTTGAGTGCACTAAACTTTTCCTTGAAGCCTAGGTTTTGCGGAAAGCAGAATGCAGATTAATCACAAAGTGTACATATGTGTTGGTGTTTACAACAGCACGCGTTTCAAGCAAGGTTTGTTGTTTTCCTTATGATAATAACAATAATAATAATCCCGTTGATCACACTTCGTTATATTAATTTGGTGGAATTAAAATGAAACATGGCATATTTCCAGTAGCGTAGCAGGTGACAGGGGGAGGTCAGTATAGGGAAAGGGGGCCAGCACGCGCATTCACCCAGGGCCCGCATTTTTTTTTTTAATCCGGCCCTGCTGCTCTCCAACAGTTATCGCGTACACTGCATCGGTGGGAAAGGGGCGGCGCCGCCGGGCGCCATCAAAGAAGGCTGGCTTGACGGGACTAGCTGGCAGCCATTATGCTCCCTCCAAGCTTTCTTTTATTGCGATAGCAATTATATAGACACTCTAGGCACATTCCCATGGTCGGCGTTGCAGTGATGTTTCGTGTAAAGCCCAAGTGCGATAACATCGTGACTACGCGCCGTGTCATGTGCATGCGAGTATTCTGTATTCTGAGCAGCGCTAGGGTGAGCCGAGGATGGTGCCTAGATCTCGCGCGCGCAAGAGAGGAAGGCGGGGAGGAAGTTATCTGGCTTCCGTCGCGTACAAGGCATCGGTGGGGGAAGGGAGGATGGCGTTCTACTCAGGCGGCGGCTGCGTAGGGCGCGGCCACGCGGGCCCGATCTTGAAAGCAATCCCCGATGAGGGCAGAGGCTAGGTGCACCGAGGGCTCATAGCTTCATGTCTCCTGTGTTCTTGTCACTTAGTTCACGTTGAAGCGTGAGGCAGCACAAATGTTGATTCGCTCCCTGCTTACGCCAGCGTTTCGACAGGGATCGTACGCGGTCATCGCGTGAGATGTGTTTATGTTTTCCTGGGTGTACGTGACGCCATGCTTGCTCATTTAGCAAGCGAATGGTTACCTTTGTGTACGACCGATTAATCCACTCTCCTTATTTAGTATAGCTGTCTGCTAATTTGCTATCACAATCGATGCTCTGCCTTTTGGCCTTAACTTTGACTTTTTTTTTAAGTGAAGCGTTCTTTGGGGGAGGGGGGGGGGGTCTCTAACTTTTCCATTGTTGATGATGCGGCTCCGCCAGCAAGCACGTCTTCTGCCGGCTTCCACAGGCAAGCCACAGCCCCTACTATCATTGCAGACAAAACTAGAGACGTTTAGTGAGCGCTGAGTGGGAACGGTATCCGAGCTCGAGCACTACGCAGGTCCAGGCCGTTCCAAAAGCCTGGGCAGAATAAAGCAGTTTTTGGCGGGCCCGGGCCTCAGGAGGGCCGGAGGTTCGAACACATGTGGGCGCTCTCCCTTGATCCTCTCTATTCTGTGCAAAGCTAAAGTGATAATTGACATGAAAATTGTAACAGCGCCAACACATGCATCCACAAAGTAACAAGGACGAGACACAAGCGCTGAAGAACACAGAAGGAAGGACCCACACAATTTTGATGTCAAGTATGCACCAAGACACCCAGAAAGAAGTTTTAACTAAAGTGATAAGCAGGAAAAACAACTCACTGTGCATTACCTTAGTAAAGATTTGCTGTCAACATTTGCTGTCGACATTTACGATTTGACAACATACAACATCGCCTCCGTCATGCATCAAATAGTTAATGAAAAACTAGCCTTGACAACAGTCTCGTTCCGTCCCCCACTTCGCAATGTTGGGAACGCTTCTCGTTGCCGTTTTTTATTGTCTAAGGTAAATACTAATTACAGTCGCTCTACACTACAGTTTACAGGCAACTCAGTTTTGGATAGGCCTAATAGTAACCTAACCACTTTAAGAACATGGCATACATTTGTAAAACAATTGAAGCACTCACTTATTGACAATGCGTAGCACTGCGCATGTTTCCACACATCCTCGCTTTTTCTTTTCCTGTGCCGATGTTGTCAATGATACAAAACAGAAATTGTTAAAAAATGTATCTAGTGTGAAATTTTCCCTACTACTGCCCTTTCTTGTTTTGCTTACTTCAGATATTTCTGTTTTATGTAGGGGTGTGCGAATATTGAAATTTTCGAATACGAATCGAATACGAATAAGGCGAAAAACTGTCTTCGAATATCGAATCGAATATCGAATATATGTGTAGTATTAAAAATTGCAAAACGAGGTAACAACAGCTTTATTACCCTTTTAAAAATAATTTTGCATTTTACGAGGCTGCTTCAGGGTAAAGAGGCACTCATTCTAGGTAATGCACTCAGGTAATGTCAGGTAATGCTCTGTCAGGTAAACGCTTGTTACAGATTATCGCGAAGGAAAATTGACTGCTCAACATGTTCAGAAAGTAAAGGCTCTCTATGCACTGTGACAACATTGGTCCAGGTAACATTTTCTAGGTGCATATTTTATTGCGCATACTTACAAAGCCCGAAAGTACATCATATATTGTTATGAAAGAGCCCTGGAATAAAGCTTGGTAAAAAAAAAAATCGAAACTGATCATGTCTCACGGGCCTGATGCAGATAGACTGGAATAGAGCGTACACATTCATAGTAAGGTTCGTTACAGCACTTAAGATCACAGTGCTGTAACGCTGTGTCGTCGTTTTGTACCTTCTTTTGTCCTTGGTTTGTGTTACGCTGTAACGAACCTTACTATGAATCCCAACCAACTGGCCCAACTTGCCAACTTGATGCAGAACATACAGATAATGAGCGGATCATGAGAAGCTCTCAGTGAATAAACATGTTCTTAGGAGAATGTAGAGCAAGCATATAATTCGTTAATTGTTAAATTATTCACAGTATAATTCGTTAATTGCTAAATTATTCACAGTCTGTCCGAATATACGCCGTTTCGACCATTATTCGGCCGTCCTCGAATATTCGGGAATTTACGAATATGCATTTCTCGAATCGAATACGCTTCGAATAAGGAAACTATTCGATTCGTATTAGAAATTTCGAATATTCGCACACCCCTAGTTTTATGTGATTTTACAGTATAAAAAAAGCAGCTTCCGAAGAAGTGTTTTTTGAAAATAACAATAGGTAGGGACCCTCTAACAAATTTGTTGGGTCCAAATAATGTGTACTTTGCAATTGTACATGCTATTTATGATAAATAAAAAATAAACAAGATACGAAAGAGTTGTGATTTCTTTTTGTTGGATTTCTTTGTGTAAAAACTTTGCTAGTTACCTTTGTAGTTTTCAATCTAATAAACAAGATTTGTTTTTGTCAAAGAAACAATTACAGTGCAAAACGCTCTGGCTATTGCCAGATTTAGCGAGTGCAGTATTTTATCGCTGTCAAACGATTATTTTATCGCGCAATAACCTGGGCATTGGATAAAGTTTCAAGCACCACGCAAGCAAAACACATCGATATATACACCGACTCTCAGTATGCGCTGCATGCCTGCAAATCGCGCCACACAGCATCATCGGAAGTATTCCTAGACAAGGAGGTCTTCAGGCGTGCGCAGGCCCACGGGGTCACTGCAACACTTCATTGGATCCCTGGTCACCTTGGCATCGAGGGAAATGAGAGAGCCCGCGAGGCAATGCGCGCCCTTCTTTCCAACCGCGTCGTCTCCCGGGATCTTCAGAAGCCCTCACAACCAGCACAAGCAACACGACAAATGGAGCCCCGTATGACCCAGGCAGAGCTCTGAGAGCAGCAGCCAACCGACGCAAGAGGGAACTCCGTGCGAGTGTGCACTCAGACCCAGACCCACGTCCCGCGGGTCTTCCCAGCTCGGGGCAGGTTGTGCTGCATAGGCTCCGTTCCGGCTTCGTCCTCACACTTGATGTGCTGGAGCGGTGGCGGCAGTACCGGCCACGCCGGGAAAGACGCCCTCCATCTCCCAACTCCCTTCCAACGCTGAAACCCGGCCCTCACACAGCCTCCGGGGACCAAGAAGCATCCAGGCGCCACACAGGTGCCCTGACTGTGACATGGCCACGCGGCCATCCGCAGCCCATCTATTTTGGTAGTGCCAGCGACACGCTCAGCAGTGGGACCACCACCCGAGGGCGGTGCGAGTGTCGTCCTACGAGGAGTGGATTAGACCAGCAACTGGCTCGATGGATTCCGACAGGGTTATTCTGTACTCGCTCTTGGCTTTTCCAAGGACGCGCAGCTCCTAGGACAGCTCTGAATACGCCTCCCCCTACTCTTCCCATTCCCCATCATAGGCCTTCGAGCCATTCCTTAATAAAAACAGAAAATCTCAGTTCGGACCTTCATACTGATACAGTCTGCACTAAAGCTTTTAAATCTTTCTGGTTCATTCGACAAAAGCTTTCAAAAGCCCCTATGAACGTAAAATTAGCAGCATACGAAGCGTTGGTCCGGCCATGTCTTGAGTATGCTTCGTGTATATGGGACCTTTATACAGACAAAAAAAAATGTTGCCAAATTAGAAAGAGTTCAGAGAACCGCGGCTAAGTTCATTTGCAACTGATGTAAGTGCACTGAAAGCGTGACAGAAATTATTGCTCATCTTGATGTGGATACACTTAAAGCTAGACGTACCGAATGCAGATTAAAATACTTGTACTTCATGTATAACAACATAATACAAATAAACAATTCCAATTTCATTACTCCTTATACTCAGCGCACAAGCTCGCGTTTTGATAATGGGAAAATGTTACAGCAATACAATGCTTTAAACGATACTCTTAAATATTCTTTTTTTCCGAAAACCATAGGCGCCTGGAATAAATCACCGAAACATATTCTAGACAGTATAAGTGTCGAAGGGTTTCTTACAAAATTGAAAATGCATGGGTAAAGGGTACTTAAATTGTGTTATATGCAGTTTTTCATGTCTTGATTTATTGTTTTTGCTTTTTATTGCTGCTGTGGATTTCTGATGTATTTCTATATGTGGCTGCTGCATTGTGTTATATGCAGTGTTTTAGGCCTTGATTTATTGTATTTGTTGTTTTTTATTGCAGCTCTGGATTTCTGATGTATTTCCATTTGTGCCTACTGCATTGTGTTATATGCACTGTTTTATGTCTTGATTTATTGTATTTGGTTTTTATGGCTGTAGTGGATTTATGATGTGTTTCTATTTGTGTCTACTCCTGCTTGGAGTCAAGAGACTCTGCAGTATTCCTAAATAAAAATAAATAAATAAAAATACATCTTGTGATCATCATTATTCCAATCGCATCAGTCATATTCTAACCGGGTTACTTCCTTGCAGGTTTTGTGGCCTAGGCTGCATATTATTGACCTAATTGCAGCAAATAATCCGACTGTTTTGCCATTTAAAAACACTTTGAAGTTCAACTTTCTTTTGGAGTGCGCAACAGCGCTTCCTCAGTTTCAATGCCAGGAGTGATGGCGGACCTTCAGAGCAGTTCGCAGCTGGTTGTTCAGCGCTATGTGTTTGTTGTCTCATGTGCTCTCTATGCTCGGGTGGTTCTGTCTGCGCTAGAGCATACAGTAGAACAATAGCGACGTGGCGCTGGCCTCGGCGAAGGCATTCCAGGCTCTACTGAGCTTTTTCGCGGAGCAGTTTGTTATGGAGAAACGAGACGGCGCTTTCGGCGGCGCACTGCATGTTGCCTCAGCAAGAGCAGACGTATACGAAACCATTACCACTTCCACCTAGCTTCTGTGCGATCGGCTGTTGGAAATGCAGCTGAGTTTTGTCTAACGCACTCTTCTGAAATAATGCCGGATTAAATCAAGTGGATTGAAGACGTGTGCGCTATATGAAAAAATTGTGACTGGCATATTAAGGAACAGAATGAATCTGTTCCTTAATATGCCAGTCACGAACCGCTGTGGACTAAGGGCAACATTGGACCATGTGTTGTGGGGGTGTGAAGCCATCGGCTCCTCCTTCAGCGAGGATAGGTGGGCTGCGCTCTTGGGCAGCCCCGAACTCAGCGACCAAACCCTGGCCGTCCAGAGTGCCCGCGACCGGGCCGTCAGGCTCGGCTTGGCGGTCCCTACGTGGGACTAGCCGGGTGGCGCGGGGTCTCCCCTGCGTCTTCTCTGGACCAAAATAAAGTTACTTCACTCACTCACCGCTGATGCAGCTGTCCGTACGTGTTACCGGCACTTCGAGATGCGCGGCTTTCTTCGAGGATACAGAGATTTGCTCATCCGCCAGCGTTGTGTCGCCAACCTTCAAAGAAAGTGCTTACGCCCCGGAATGTTGGAGAAAGTGGGTACCGCTCATTAAGCAATGGCAAAAGGGAGTCGCGCCACTGCCTGTCAAAGGACGTTTCGCGCACTGTATCTACACCCATCTATACCAACTGGTACGGAGTCTTACGCCCACCCTATCGCCAACGTGTCAATAAGTGAACGGGCGCACATTGGAATGTATGTGCACCATATACGCACAATAAATGACGCACTATGCCGATAGCGTAGGAGTGGTAGAAACGGAATGTTTAGTGACGGTCCACAAGAATAAGGGAATTACTAGCGGTAATAGATGTTTGCTAAAAGGTATCACAATGTACAAAACGGCTAGGTTCCAAGGCTTGTGCGCAGCAAGAACAAACATATAGGAACTGAGCACACCCGGGAGAGATTAGGTGGAAATAATCAGATAGGGACCACATTAAGGAAATTTACTGAGTCAGAAATGTGACAAGCCGCTGCTTCAAAAATATTTGCCTGATAAAGAACGAAGAGCAAAGCACACTAATCTTGATTCAATTCATGAGCGGAAAGTTTGGATATCTTGCAATACATATTTACCCTCGGTTTCAAAAGGAGCATCGCGTACGCTGCTTGCGCCCTATGGATATTGCTTAATCAGCTTCCAAAGCTCTTTTGCATGCTCTGTGGAGCTTCAGCCAAGACATTGTGTCGTCCATCAAATCACCGTCTACGATATCTCCCGAAACAGAAGTTTACTAAGCCCTACCGGAGTCATAGACACCCAATGTAAACGCGGAGGAAAGGGAGGCAGTTGAAGAAAGCAATGGACGCGTCACCACGTAATCATATATGGGCAGCGCCCAGGGGGTCGCCGCTAAAAAGGTCAATAAGAGACACCCCCGCCAACGGACTTCAGCCTTCAGCAGACTTGAGCACAAGTTGGAGTGTGTGTCGCTCTCCACCAAGAAGCTTGCAGAGCTGACCGCTCCATCCCGATGCAATTAAAACTTATTTGTTACTGATTACGTGAATCGTCTCGCGTCTCTGCCTGGGGCCGTCCATTGTGGTCAACCTCCAGGCCGCCACGCCCATGCTATCTTCACAGTCCTGGGTTCACAATTTTTAACACGGCACTCTCTATTTTAATAACTTCGAATGCAGTGCGCAGATATGTGAGTTCTGCAGTCGTAAATGTCGTGACATGAGACGCCTGAAATCACAGGGTTACCCTTCTTGTCGGTATAAACACAGCACACAAGCTGTGTGCAAACCCAAGCTCTTAGAATTTAGTTATGCATTAGATAGGTTACATTTCTAGGTTATGTTGTGGCTTGTGGGGGTCCTATACGGTCTAATTTAGCAACCGCGCTCACTCCCTATTGGTATTGCGTCTTTTTGTTTCGTATAGGGCGTTTGAGCGCTATGTTGAGGAATTGCCCACCCTACTGGTGGTACCCGAGGCTGCAATGCGCGGCTAAGGCCAGCCACCCGCGTAGATGGTCGGGGCTTCACCGCTTGCACTACCTATTGAGACGGGCCCCTTTCGACGTGGCCAATGGGCTTGAATATCGGTCTTGGTTGCTGCCCGAGTCTCATTAGGCCATTTCTAGAGTGTACGTGTTAAACGTGGGGGAGGGACAGAGCCGAGCAAGCATTAAATTCTCGCACGAAACTGCGCATTTGCGCGCGTTTTAATTTCTCTTCAGCATCACTTTCAATGTGATGAAAATATACTATATCATAGTGATCTCTATGAAACACGACCATTCCTGTTCGATGAGCAAATGTGCTGCCGAACTGTACGCCTCTCTGAAGGCAACGCACGAGGTTAAACTTAGCTCCCAATGCGACATACACCACCTACAACACCCGGCACATACGTTAAAATAAGGAAAAAAATACGTACGAACTACGGCACCCAGAAACATAGCTACATAATTTCCAGTTTTTCAAACGATCACCATCCTGCCGTAAACATTATCCAGGAAAGTAAATCATTCAAAGCTTTCAAAAATAACATCACTATGTATCTATTGTCACTGCAGGCATGATCACTCCTTTTTTTCTGTTGTTTCTTACAGCATTTTCCCAATTGCACATATTTGTTCAATATGAAATAACTTCCGTTTCAATGTTACCCAACCACTCTGTATTTCCATCGCGTTTAGTGTTTATTTTATGCGCTGAATGTCTTGTGCTCTCTAATGGGAGCAAAAAGGGCGCAGACTCCTTGTCAGGCATCCACTTGCCTTTGGGTCTGCGCCCTAGGCAACTGGACCATACGTTGTCTGAATAAACTCTTTCACTCTTTGACTCTTTGACATGCACGGCGGGACAATGGCGCCATCTGTGAACACGGCACGTGCGCTTGCAAAGAGAAAATTGATAACGTTATAAAAAAATTTCTTTACATGCGGTTTTAGGAAGTCACTGCCTCTGACTAATTTTGGAGACGTTTTACACCGAAACGCATAAGCCAGAGAGGCGTTTAGAACGACAGTTTCTAGAAGCGGTGAGTGGAGAAAACTGATTTCTCTTTCTACAAGGACATGATGCCTTGTACAAACTAAACGGCGCCTGGTCAATTTATGCACGTCCATAAGTTCACGTGCTGGGAAAGGTTTCGTGGTTTTTCCGTGTATTGTTATGAGGCTTTTTTATTTGGAAGCACCGATTATGCAGCATAATCCTTGCAGCGCGAAGGCCACAAGAGAGAAGGAAACGCTGCTGAAACTGCTCGTCCGCCAATCTCTCTTGAGAGCCTCCTTTTATGTATTGTAAAACACACTTTCTTGTCCTTTGGCGTACGTATATTTCCCGTGACAGAAGTTGCTTGTGTATCGGCTTCATCACACTACAAATTACTGCTGCAGTGTGGGCAAGTTTATGCACAAACGCTTCGTAACAGCATTTTATGATGCAGTAGATAAAACAGGTGTTATAACATTCTTTCTCTTACTACCGCTCATGGGTGTAGATGTAGACGTAGATCCTTGTGATATGCTGGCACATAAGCACTCTGGGGAATTTGCCAAGAATCAGAGAGGTTATAGCAAAATCTAAAATAAGTCAAAATCATATAACGGGTAAGCTTTTATCGAAAGTTAGAGATTGTAAAGCCTGCATGGTTTAATGAAACTGAACTATATATCATGACCAAAAAGTAAAAACAATTCAAAGTCAGTTTTGGGGAAAGAAAATTCAGCCGGGTAGAAAATTTTGTATTAGCAGTTTAAATCTCATTGATCCTAAAAGAAAATCTTGGATGGCAGCGCTAATCTTTCCGTCGCTATGCCCAAGTGTAGAGGCACCCAAAGAAAGCAGATTTGGAACAGTTAAATCCAATCCAAGAAGGTGGAGTGGAATTTCTCAGGTTCGTTTTCTTAAGCTAGTAAATCGTCGACCAAAAATTATTAAAGAATGTTCTATGGTTTCATCTTCCCTACACACATGACAAATCAGTGAGGGTGCCAGACCAGCCCAGTATAAATAAAGATTTAAAGAAGGTATGCGACAGCGAAGCCTACTAATAGTTACTTAAATTTTTCTAGACTGTCAAAGAGTGCTTTTCCAGATGTACAATAAGTGTTTAAAATCCGATAAATGTGTTATAGATGGCGCAGAGAATTCTCGCATCATTTGCCTCCGAAATCTTGCAGCTTTAATCAATGGTGATGTAGAGAGAATTCGAATAGCTGGGCCATCTAGCGACGCTTTCGACAAAGAATAAACCGATTCATTTAGAACTGTGCTTGTAGGCCCAGGTGCGCACACTAGATGGATGGTTGAGGTACTAAGGATTTAAATACTCGAACAGCCCGATATTCATTAGGTGCTGTGAGTGCAGTAGACAAGAACAAAGAATTAGTAACAACGACTTTATAATCTATTGTTGGCTTTCATTTAGGAAGGGCCAGTACTACTGCTAAAACTTCTGCATGAAATATCGGAACTAAATTTGGAAGCCGCAGGGAAAATGATCGATCAAGAATAGGGCGTAATATACCAATACCACATTTTTCTTGGTTCTGCGTAGCATCAGTCGCTATGACTACAGTTGTTTGTGATGTTATTAAATAATCCTGTAAAATAGCAGTTAAGTTACGTGTTCTGCGTTGCCTGGAAAAAAAAATATCGTGAAATTTATGTTAAGGGATTTTTGCCGCGCCAGAAACGGGCTTTACCACTCTGATCCTAAGGTTCAACAGATCGAAAAGAGTTTGTACAAAATTAACTTGAGGAGTGTGAAATGGAGATCAACGTGCATCGAAAAACATACTAAGCTCAGAAATGAACACTGTTTGGAAAGGTCTTATTGGCGATTTGTACGCCCTTAAATATGTTTGTGCCACGAGCACACGAAACCGACGTACAAAAGAAGAAACTCTTGCTTCTGGACACAAAACAGCAGTTGCTGCAAATTTAGGCAGGCCTAAACATAGCTTTATTGCCTGCTTTTCTAGAAGAACAAGGGAGTGAAGCTTAGATGCAGGCGCCACAGCGTGTAGTACAAAGCCGAATTTCCGGACAGCTAGGGCATACATAAATACGGCAGATTGATGAAAAGGTGGCCCTGCGCATCCCTGATTGACTGTTGCTCAGTCTATGTAACAAACGCACCGCTCGAACGTCCTTAGCTGCAATATAATCTACGTGCGCCACGCTCTGAAAGCGAGCTGTCGTATATAACACCAAGATACTTAACCGCATCTACTTGTGGAATGAAATCGAGCTGGTACGACAGAGATATGTGCACTGAGTCCTTCAGAGGAAATACAAGCAATGAGCACATGTTCACGTTTAGCGCCATACGAGTGGAATTTAGCCAGGCTTCAAGAACAGATGAAGGGCGCTGGAGGTTGTCGTAAAATGTTTGAATATCATTTGCCGATGAGAAGAGTGCAATGTCATTCCAATACGCGTAAGTGTATACGTCCTCTTGGGACGGAACAGTGTTCAGTAATATATTGAATAAACCGAGATAGGACTGAGTCCTGTGGAACTCATTTTGCCTGCCTATATGTGCGCGATGAAGAGCCGTTCTGAAAGCAATACAATTCTGTGCAACTTAATAACTGCGTAATCCATGCTTGCAAATATTTGGGCAACTGAAGTTCCCGCAGCTGCCTTAGCAATATCCCTTGTTCCACGCTATCGTATGCATTGGTGTTATCAAGGGTGACCAATGACGCTTACTGACTTGGCGCCGTGCATCTTCTATACGATTTTCCAGGTCAATATGCACCCGCCATATGGAGCATCCCGGCCTGAATCCAATCTTACATGGCCTAAGAAGCTCTCTCGTATTGATAATACTCGTAACGCGAACATGTAATGCTGTTTCTATCACCTTTACAAAGCTTGATGTAAGGGCGATGGGTCTAATGTTGTGTAGGGTTTAACCATCTCCCGGTTTTTCAGGTAACGGTACAGTCTTTGCAACCTTCCATTCTGTTGGCACCCAAGCGCCTCTGGGTGAATAATTTATGATGTTTGGTAGATCGCCTTGCGACTCTTTCATAAAATTTATAACATGGCCTAGCTGACTCCATTAGGGCCTGGAGCCGCAGTTGGAATTTTCTTTAGGACGTGACAATTCATCCGCAGTTATCTCCGTAAAATCCTCATCAATATGGGAAACCACAGTAGGGGGACGAACATTTGAAGAAAATCGATTCTCCAGTCCTTTAGCCAGAACTCACACGGACTCTATCATGTCATGTGGGGAGGAAATTCGACGTTTACCGCCAAAGGAATTGTTTTCTTGCATGTAAGAAAGCCGAATAGCGCTCGTTTGCTATTGGGTTTGGCAAGAAAATCAAAATTCTTGATGTCGTATGCATTTTGGCTTTTGATACAGTAAATTTAGGTGTAGGTGCAACAAATTTAGACTCTGACCAATTTTTCGGGCATTGACAATGTAAAAATTTCTTCCAGGTGGCTTTTCTTATGTAGTCCCGCGAGCAGTCATCATTTCACCAGCGCGAAGAGGATTTATCTTTACCTGAGTGAACCTAAGAGAGAGAGAGAACGAAACTTTTATTTGAATCAGTGACTTGTCACTCGAGGTGGGAGGGTCCCTTATTCCAGGAACCCTCTGGCTTGGATCGCCCTCCTGGCCCGGGCGACGAGTTCGCGCTGATCGACCAGGTCAGGCTTGGAGATCGCAGCCGCCCACCTGAGTGAACCTAAAATTCAGCTTTTTTCGGGTGTCTTCTAAGGGTGAACAAGCGCTTAATGTATTTTGCTTAGAATTCGCTTCAGATAGGGCAGCCAATGGCTACTTTGGAATTTACTGTAACTTACGTATGTTCGCGTAAGAGACACTAAGAATGTTACCGGGCATATAATCTCACAGATCACAGGAATCTGGTTACTATTTGTGGCACAGTAAACAGTCGACCAAGTGGATACGCATAGTCCTGAACATGAGAATGTCAACTCTAGAACAGAAGTAGGTAAACCTCTAACAAAGGTAGGCTGACTTGAATTTCCACATACGAGATTAATGTCCTCACACCAGTGCCATAGTCAACTACTGCACTGATCTGTTTTTTAGCTCCATGTGAGATGATGGGAATTCAAATCGCCCGCAAATGTGGCATCATTTCAGCTAATAGAAATTACACTAACCAGAGGCCATGTGTTGTGAACTCCTTAAGGATAGTATACATTGCCCTTGCGTCTTTGTGCTGCCCGTAATCTTCTTTCTCGCTTTTAATGACTTACCTGCATAATTGTTCTTCTTACTTGCGTTGCAGGATTTGCAATAACACTGCTGCAGAACAAGCTTTCCGTCTTCTCTATCACGGTACTTTCCGTCGCTGCGTGTGGAGGGGGAGCCATAGCAGGTGCCTTTTGTCCAAATATCACCTGGATGACTGTGGCAGTTGGACGACTATACGGTACGTGTTCGCTGAGGCCTGATGCTCAATAGACAATATAGTAGGGACTCGGGCATTCTCAGTTACCAAATTCGAGTGCCAATAATAGGCAGAATTATGCATCCGAAGACATCTAGAAGCAGCGGATAATTTTCTAAGGGCAAAACTCGAGGCATAAACACACTTGTAAAGGTGGCAAAAGGGTAAACGCTGTCACCACCAAGAGGAATCGGTTGATCAAAATTTAGGACTGAATCGCTGTGTGCACTGAAGTATATACGCTCAAGCGACCAACATCATTAAATGATGATACTCGTTTTATCATAAAATGACAGTGATAAATCCAAGCAACAAAAATACGAGGGCACCTAAGCGTTTCTTATGTGTTGGGAATGCGAAAACAATAATGCCCAAACGAATGCCGCTGAACAATCATTTGAGTTACGAACACGTCGCGGTCAAGCGAGCGCGTTTAGGCGATTGGCGCGTGTTCTTTCGGCCATCATGACTTGGCTCTTGCCAAATCAAAGCCAAATTGCAGGCGAGGGTTTGTGCAGCGATGGAACGCACCGATACCAGAGGCTTCCGAGGTTAGAAACACAGCAGTTTTGTTGTGGCTTATAGGCAAGGCAACACTTTTTCCAGTGCTAGTAAAAAGATTTTATTGCAGGGTCAATCGCCTTAATGTTGCGGTGGGAATGTTAACTCATTATTCAAACAGATTCTGTGAAGACACGTTAGTAAATTGGTTTAGAGTTAATCTTTTTCCTGACTGCAGTATATATCATCGCAGCGAGAAACATTTTAGTGGAAACTGGAGAAATATGGGCAGCAGTTTAACTATACCGACGGCACAAAGCACTGATGCCACTTTGTCCCCTTCCCCGCAATGCACTCACTCCATCTGCTGTTTCCGTAACCAAAGATCAAAAGCCAGTAAGTTTTCTTTACTTTGTGTATGCTGCTTCTCAAGTAGGCATCGAAGCAATCCTGGCAACACACATTGCACGCGGTACACATATTGAAAACAGATCATTTCTTCTTGTGGTGCTCAAGTATAAAGACACACCGACTCAAACATGACTGCGCTATGTCATGTTTCCTTCTGTGCGTCAGCGTTCTTGAGTGCTGCACCAGCGATACATCCCCAACTAGCCCATTAGGCGAATGCACTTGAAAAAGACTGAGTGAAGAAGTACTGTGCAGTTGTACTGAAGCGGATTAACATGCTGAATTGAAGAGCGCACGGGGAGCTGAAACCGACGCTATGGCTGATGATGTACTTCCGATTGGTTGGCTTGTCTTCCACTTTCTAAGGTTATCTTTGCGGCTGGAAACAACGCAGTGCTCGCCCAGCGATATTGAGTCGCCTGAGACTACACGAAACACGCCGCGGTTCACCAGCCGAAGTTCCACATGGTTAATTCACCAGATCACACAACACACGAAGTCAGAAGTCCCATATTTTAACGCGACAGCGTTAAGGAGCTCGGGTCGCAGAAAAGCCAGTGTCATCAGTTTCGGCGTCGGCGGCGTTGGCCGTGAGCAAAGAATCCCGGAAGGCGATTCATAAATAAAAATAGCTTGCAAGATAGGCTCTGCGGGAATCGAACCAGGGTCTCCGGAGTAGGAGGCGGAGACAGCACCACTCAGCCATGAGTTTGATCGTTCAGTGTGGGACAAAAACGCCTCTAGTGAATGCGGTGCTGACTTACAACTTGCCGTAGAAAGTCATACTGGTGTGTATATCGGCAAATTATGAGCATGTAAATTACAAAAGTCGCAGTTAAACGCGTAGCGAAGTACGTTTCCGCTACATTTCTTCTGCGCTTTCCGGACACGCTGAGTCATCTTGCGGCAAACATAGAAGATCCCGTCCTCGCTATGTACGGCGCTTCCCCGATAGGTGGCGCGCCACGCGTGCATTGGGGCTGTGCGGGGACCGGTGTGAGGCGCGTCGCCACCCGGTTGTCCGCGCCGATGACGACGTTCCGAGACACCGAGTTCTTTGGTTCGTTCCGCTTGGTCAGCCGCACGTTTCGTTGCCGCGCCGAACGCTGCGTTGCTCGACGCTCACCGCGTGATTAGTGGGTGCAAAGTACGATGCGTGGCGCCTCGTAAGTGATCACTGCGCCGTAGCGCATTGTCTTACACCCCTTGGTGGGTAGACGGGAATGCTGTCGCGTTCCACTTTTGAAGGCGAAGCTTAAGCGTCCTCAAATTTTATGTCGCTGCAGTGCCATACGTTACTAAGAATTCATTTCAGCCGACGGAGCTTCTTAGCTGGGCTCGTTCAATCGCAAGCTACAAACTCGATAGACCTGCTAGGCCTACGCGTAATGTAAAGTACATCGTGGGAACGCGAGCGCTGATTATCCAGACTGCTGAGTTCAAAAGCATGTTGCCATTCATTTCGATCCATGACAAAATATACGTACACGAAGAAAATACGTTGCCGCAGTTGTGATTTGGTTGGATGTTTTAGCAGACGATAGCTGATCTTGTACACTCTGTTCGTGCTATAGTTTAAAGAAATCCTCTTTAGTATGTGAACAGCGTCAGCCTTCACTAGTTTCTAGGTGCTTTTACATAGGACAAAACCTTTGCACAGCTGGCCTTTGTGCTTCAGGACGTGCTTCGTTGCATGCAATTGAAATAATCACATCTTGTCATCTTTTTCTGAATGCACATTTCAACTAACAGTTCGATATATTTGTATAATTACTAGACTATAACCAGACTTTATGAGCACCCACTTTGTTAGCGAGTGGTGTTTAAGTAAAAAGTTGAATGTATGAGCTCCTCTGAAAGTAGTCTAAGTATGCGGAAGCATTGGGCCACTTTCGTCCTCACAGCCAGGTGTAATTATCAATGCATCCTCAATGGTCCGGTCAGCATAAACACTTCTCAATCCTTATCGGCCATTATCTACCTACTTGGAGAAGATCCGGCATTTTTAATTCTTAATGATTGTTAATTATCAACCTTATCAAATTCGATCCGAGCCTTACCAACCCTTACCCAAAGGTATCTACCTTACCGGAATGAATCCAATTCTAATCAGCCATTATTAGCATTACCGAACTTTATCCGAGCCCCACCATCCTTTATTGGTCTTAATTACCCTTATGAGACTTGATGCGACTGTTATGGTGTTTATTAATGTTACCAGAATTGCTTCGGCCATTATGAGGCCTTATCGCTCTTTAGCACCTTATCCATCCGCGTTGAACCATTATCAACCGTGATGAAACCCATATAACTCCTCATCACTCCTTATCATTTTTATGAACTCATTGACTGCTGATCTGTCTGTGTTGCGCGATATGAAACGCATGGGTCCTCAAATGTTGGTGGCATTTGGGCAAGTGAAGGAAGGATCTAACCGGTGCATTCCGGGACCACCGAAACGTATTGGGGATGTGGCGTGCTTGCACGAAATTTTCGCAAAACCAGTTTTTCATTATGTCTACAATGCTCCAACTAGGCTCTACGTGTGCTCCTAGACATGTTTTTTTTCATTCCGTCATAACCAAGTCTATCAGCAACACCTTCATAGAAAATGTTCCCTTTTGACATTTGTTCTGTACTACTGGTAGAACATATTCATATGTTATAGATATATTCACCTTCTGCGAGCGTTGGTGTTTATCCCCGTAGGCAATACACTCGGCCTTTGCACGTGGGGTCGTAAGTGCGAAGCTCACCACCGCCAATATTTTCTTCCTTCAGAATTTATTTTCTTATATCCATTACTATTTTTATAGCGATTTTCTTTCGTAACATACGGATGGATGAATGGGTCTCCTCGTAGGCTAGGCATAGAAAGGCTTACGCATTCAAAAAGTCGCTTACTCTACGCTTCAAATAACGGAGTAACAATAGTGTAGATTGTTACTGTGCAGTCATATGCCATCAAATACAAGCCGTGGTCAAGTGACATCAAAGAGTAAATACCGACTAAGCCAAGAAGCAGTTTTTTTAAACAAAATATCTGAGCAATGCGATTTTCTTTTCTTTCGATTTCAGGTATGGGGTTCGGCGCCACAATCACATGCTTCTCAATGTACACACTCGTCTATTTTGACAAGTACCGGGGAAGCGCTACAGCTGTCAAGTACTTGGCGTGGAGTGCAGCCGGACTCACTGCTCCATCCATCACGTCCCTCCTGGCCGGTTATTACGGCCTGCACGGAGCTCTTCTCTTCAGCGGAGCATTCATTATTCAATGCGCACCACTTTTACTCCTTCTCAGGCGTCCTCGTCCTTTTAATATTTGGCGCAAGGTACGTTGCGCTACAAGTAACAACGACGCTGCAGCCAACACGACGAAGCCGCCACCGACGCCTGAGTGCAGCACAATAACCGTGTCGTTCCGAAGTTTCGCAGAGGCGCCCGCGTCTCCACTGCAAGACACTAGACTGTGCGTTGGCTTGTCCAAGAAGAATGTGTCATCACTGTTCCGTACGCTAGATTGTTACATCCTGCTCGCTTTCTTGGTGCCTTTTGACTGGTCCACTTCGGTGCACAGCACAACGGCTGTGGACTACGGACAAGCAAAAGGCGCACCGCTTGAGGAGGCAAAGTTTATTTTGACTGTCAGGTCTTTCGGTTATCTCGTGGGCCAGTCAGTGGTGCCATTTGCTGCGGACCGAATAGCGTTCAGCCGTGCACCATTTGCCGTAGCTGCCCTCGCCACGTCGTTTCTGGCTTTCTTATTACCATCTATGATGCAATGCTTCGAGTGGTTTGTTGGCCTAAACATGATCCTCGGTGTCTGTCAAGGTTATGTGTCATGCATGAGGATCGTACTGACATCCGAATACTTGGGTATACATCGTTTGCCGGTTGTGTCTGGCTTTATGGGCGCCTTCCTCTTACCGATATCAATAAGCGGCCCAACGATTGTGGGTGAGTAAACGCAACTTTCTTCAGCTTTCTTTGTAATGAGCTCATGGTTTTATCATTTTAACGGCACGCTCCAAAAACAAGTCCCACCCTATAGTTTCCAGATGCTACCTTTTTTGATATTGTAGTGTATATTGTGAAGGACGTGACTTACAGTAGGTGACCCACCACGTTTATGGCGCGTTGCCATTTCTTTTCCTTTAGGTACTTCAGATTTTAACATTGACCTTTTTGTTTACCTATGCTTCAAATGCTTAGATAAGGGACAATAGGAATTGCACAATAACAAAGGAAGGTGACAGAAGGTGGAGCGGTGTGCCTATGATTATGTTGCGCACAAATTTGACAGCCCCTTTTACGTGAAATTCAGAAACCTGGAGGTTAATTATTATTTTTCGACAATACATATATGTGTATATATATATATATATATATATATATATATATATACATCAAAACGTTTATTTAAAAGAAAAAAAATGCAGAAAGCGAGTGGGTGGAGCCCCTAGTCCAGGGCCCCACATATTTAAAAGGAATGAAGGCTTCAAGATCACGTACACAGGTCCATCTTTATCAGCACTTCTCTACAATACAAAATAGCCTATAAGAGGCTAATAATTAAGAGGCTAATAAACAAATATTTGCCTCTTTACCTGAACTTACAGATTTTTTCGACTGATTTTGAACAGCTAAATAATGAACTGTGATAGCAACTGTTCCTTCTAGCGTTCGCTGCAGTAACGGGTCGAGTGGCGAAGAGATATCTCCCAGTATTTAAATACGTCTTTTAAAAGACGTTTCCCCTGAAATTTTACTTGGTACAGTCAGCCTAATGTCTATTTCCATTAGCAAAACATCAATGACACATTTTACAGTCGTTGAAGCGCTACTGCATTCATTCTTCAATAATAGTGTTAGTATTGATACATCAGATGAAGCGTAGAAATAACTTTTATTTATAAGTACTCACAACACCAACTGCCCTGTGAGAAACGCG
The DNA here is from genome assembly GCF_038994185.2 of Dermacentor albipictus. NCBI lineage: Eukaryota > Metazoa > Arthropoda > Arachnida > Ixodida > Ixodidae > Dermacentor > Dermacentor albipictus. The sequence continues at coordinate 89,348,464 of NC_091830.1, read as the reverse complement.
TTTACACGTCGTCATGACAGGGCTGGCGGGCAGGCAGGCGGCAGGCCCACAAACAATGAAACTGAAAGGATATATAGTTGAGTTAAACGAACCACAGCTAGCCTTTAAGAGTGCTAATTTTGGTAGTGGTGTCAGCTATTATCAAATTTAGTGACGCTGCGCAAGTTCTTGGGCTCTCGACTTATGCCTCGAAGGAAGTTACGGAGCCGTTGTAGGTACTCATCTACTTGCATAAGGGGATCTACTGTAGCATCCGCTGCTCGCAGGTGATCTGAGTAGACTCGCCCTTCTAGGTATACGTATTTGACATAGCGTATCACAGATCTCATTGAAACCCACACGTTCAAAACATGTTGGTTCATTAAGGCGGAACCGCATGGCGCGATTTCAGGCGCGATTGACGCGCGGATGGTGGGACGCGCGCGTCATTTTGACGCGTGCCCAGCAGGATCCATCACGAAATCGCGCCGCCGCGTGTTGCTGCTCGGAGTAGAAAAAAACGCGTCGCGCGCGTGCGTCCACCAATCAGAGTTTAGGAAAGTCACGTGACATTTGGTCACGTGGCATTTTGGTTCTTTTTTTGCCACCAGATGGCCCTACTCTCTGCGCATCTCGACGGAACCTCCTTGGCGGAATTTTTTTTCTCTCGGCAGAACTGGCGCGCGCGTCGAGGAAAACATGTGCTACCGTGATTTCGTTCGCGCATCGTGTTGGTTCGCGCATCGTGTTCATCTAAAATGAACAAAGCAACCTTCAACGAGGCCCTAATAACTAAAGTGGAGAAGCGTCGCGTCTCATCGCTAATACTGGCAAGGCAATTTGCTAATAATATTACCAGTGTATGGTGCTCGCTCTCTTCTCAAACAGGCAGGCCGCACCCACATGTACCTCCTGACCCGCATTTTTTCTTGCTTCAGTATCAGTATCCCCATTAATAGTAGCAATCGCCTCTTCTGCTCGGTAGTAAGCGGCCGACCCTCCTTTTTATATGTGAAGTTGTAAACAAGCAGCGGCTTCTCAGCATGCGGAAGGTACATAGTCGCAGTTTCGCACACAATATTGCTGCTTGAAATTAAGCTTGATAAATACACTTCGGAAAGAAATGTCGCTGTCTAATTACACTCAGATTATTTTTATTGTAGTGTTCTGTAAGTTTAAGGGCATATTATATATGTGGTAACAGAGACAATACCTGTCGTTGAGAGTTATGTCGTCTGGCAACCCGGAAACACGGGTGCTCGACCTGAACATCGCCCCCGAGGGCTCCGCGGTCGCTGCGCATGCGTGAGCTGAAAGAAGGTAAGAGAGGAGAACAACTCTTTCTTGCAGGATGTGACGTCACATTGTTGCTTGTTTTTACTTTTTTGAAAAAGCTACTCTCGAACGTAGATTAGCCATTAGCCATTGCCGCCGTGTCGGCTGCAAGATGTTCTGCGCGCGCTTTTGTGCGTGTCGAAAGCGTATAACGTGCGCGATATTCGTGCGAGCGCAGTTTGACTTGAGCAATCGTGGGCTTGGACTCCGTGAGATTTGCTTTCGTCATATGCGAGTTAGGGGCTTGCCGACAGGTAAACCGCCGCTGTACTTAACCTTGTTTTTCGTGGTCCTGAAATAAATGGCGCGTCGCTGCGATGGCGACTTCAATCGAGTGCGGTAATTGCTGCGCATTACGGGCGATTTAATTGCACAATACGTTCTGCATTATCGGTGTAGGCAGAGAAAACATCCTGTGAGCCTTACTTCCGTCATTCAGTCGGTTACATGTTTCGCTCTTTTCCAGTGCACATTCCTTGATATCCACTAACGAGCTGCTTCTAATATCGAAGTGTCTATTCATCGTGCATATGTTTTTTTTTTTAACACAACTGGCGACGAGCAGCAGAGTTACAGCCGTGAGTTTTCCTTTCGAGCAAACCTTTTCAAATTGAAGTTTTCGCTCATGTTCGCAAGATAGCAAATTTAAGTGTTATACTCGCCGCTGTATTTTTCGATTCCATGGGACCTAGATTTAAGCTGCCTCAGGTTGAGGTTGTATTAACGCGCACAGAGGCTTTTAGAAAAATAGTAATGCAGTGGGCCAGTTTATTTGGAATGGTGCTATTTGTGAAATTGATATTTCCCCTAGTCATGCTCAACAACTTACTGGTCAGATGCTTGAACTTGTGAAGAAGCATTTGCAATGTTTCGCTTCCAAATCAGCATTGTAACCAATGCTTTTCAGAAGTATGAGAGTGGTATTTGCCCCTGCAGCACTGCCATGAGTTCAAATTCAAATTGTGCCCACCGGCTGTCTATCCGTGTGCCACTAGAAAGTACAAAGAATTCATTTCTGAATTGTCGCAACATTTCTTTTTCATTCCATCTTAAGGAATTTGTTAACTTCTTTTCCTGGTCAGTGTGGACTTGCACACATTGAAGGTGGGGATAGTTTGGCAAAAGCATTGCACAGTGGGCCTGTAGGTTCTTTTTTTGTATTTAGCGCATTGCCCTTCTGACTGGCCAAATTGTGACCCCTTCTGCCTGTTGGGCTTCAAATCTTGTAGAAAATGGTGTGAGCAGCCTGGAGTGCACTTGAAGAGTAATGCTAGTTTGTGCATGATCATGTTGTTGCTGCTGGGAAGATGACATCTTAGGCACATATTTTTCATACTATTAACACAAATGTTTCCATCTTAATCCCTTTGTGGCTCAATCGTAGTAGACCTGTTCGTTTTTCAGTTACTTTGTTGTTTATTTTTGTTACATATCAGTATTATGTACTATCAAGTTAGTGGGAATATAAAGCTATTTAATGTTGTATTCATGGGGAATCCTAGCTAATCCCTCGTCATGGGTATGTGCCGTATGTCACAGGCAACAGTCATTCTAGTCTCTGCTTGTGGTAAAAGTATCCCAAAGCCTATTTTGCACGCTTGCAGATGAGTTGAGATTTAGACATCAATGCCAGCTCACAAAGCATTTTATATGGCAATCAGCCAGCCACCTCTGCAGATGGAGAATTCTGCATTTTCCAATCGTACTGTTTCTGTTGTCCTTGGCAGAGATGTTGATTGCACACAGAGGGAATATATTGTAGGACAATATAAATAACTTGTGATGACAAGGGCCATATATGGTGGAAATTATAATAGACTATGACCAGCATCAGTGCAAGCCCTGCGGTATCTAAAAAATTAGTAATGTGCTGGTTTTCATATGCTACAGCTGCTATGTGCATTAAGCTCACAACTCCCTTCTTGGCAACATCACCCAGGAATGCTCACTCCTAACACTCCGTCAAATGCAATTTGACAGCACCTGCATTGATCTACTTGATTGCATATCAGTAAAGATGGGTCTAGTTCACTAAAGACTGACAATGCTGCATTCGAATGAAACCAAACCGTTCTCAAAAAGTTCTTGAAACCAGCCAAGCAGGTTTTCGAGAACTTTAATCTGGCAAAATGACAAAAAGAGTTATTTGAAATAAGTGATGCAATCCTGATGAGGTTTGGGCAAGCATTTCAAGGTGATTGGCCTTCATTATCTATAGTAATAGTGAACTTGCCAAATTGGCAAAGATCTTGAATGAATTGTTCACAAGGCCCAACTGTTTTGTTGCTGCCCTATATTGTCTCTATAGGAAGAGTGCACAACAAAAATCTTTTGGCTTCCTGTTATAACACCCTATAACTTCCTTAGATGTAGGGCCATTTGATATTCACCAATACATACTTACACAGGATTTAGATGATGCCTTTAAAGTTGTGTCCCTCATGCTTACATGTAAAGGAGCACTGACATTAAACTTTTGGACTGAACTTTTTTATATTAATCTGGTTCCACATTGCTGCTTTTATGACCATACCATGCCACTGAAAGCTGCGTGTGCTTTGAGCGATTCTTAATGTGTGCTAAGACTTGCTTCACTAAATAAATTTTCTTATGACTCTTCTCAAACATCTAAATTAAAATTAATTTAATTCTAGTGTTCTATAAGTCACAACCATGATACGATTACGAGGCATGCCATAGTTGCGGACTCCGGCTTAACTTTAATCGCCTGAGGTTTTTAACATGCACCCACTCCACAGTGTGCACCAAGACGGAAAGGAAAGACCAATGTTGTGCTGCATAGTGGTCCTAACATGCTCAGTTTTCAATGACCTAATAATAGCATGGCTTACTTATGAACTGCAGCATGCATCATTTGTTTGTGACCTACTATGCAATGTTGTCACCAGGTTATGGGGCCACACTGCCTTTGGCAGATGTTTAAATGTTTGCATTAAGGATATATTTGATGCACATAGAAGGAATTTGAAGTTTCGTAGTGTAATTGACTGAATGACAGCTACACATGCATAAGAAAAAAAATTATGCCAGGACTACTTAAACTCTGCAGTGTTTGAGCTTGACCAATTCTTGTGATTTTACACATTTTGGATGACTGCAGGTCATTCATTACAGTTATACCAGCTTTTGTACTTTCTAGACATGCTGTTTGCCCTGGTTTTATACAGTGATCATAGATAGCCACACCACACCATGTTGGTAGAAGAATTCAGAATTTTAGTAAAATGGGGTTGCTCCATGTTGAGGTGCACCAGCATGTCATAGTAAATATAAGCCAGAAGCAGCAGCATTTTAAGGTATTGTGCCGCACCATGTAAAGTCAGATTATTGTGCCCCACTTCACTCGCTGGCAGAACCTGCTGGTGAAGCATTCTGAGGAAGCTTTTGAGGTATGCTGCACTTTTTCCAAAACAGCGTCCGAGGCGGCCATCTACTTTGCCTACAGGACGAAAAGTGCCTGGCCAGGAGTGCATCAAACATACGGAAATAGCTGTCAATTGCGCTGCTGAACTTCTAGATATTTATAGTTTTGCCCTCAGGTTGCAGAACACAGCAATGCTATAGCAAGCAGCGTGGTGAAAGCTGTTTCAGGGCTCAACCACGGCATAGCCAGCACTGCATGTGCATACTATACACAAACATGAAGTTTTAGCAGCAATACTTAAGAGGAAGCTTTAGCTCAGGTGCTCCTATCTAAATACGTGTAAAAGGAGAATTGATTTTTCTCGGCAACCACTGCAACGAATTTGATGAGGTTTGTTGCATTTAAAAGAAAAGCTTAAAATCTAGTGACTGTTGCGCCGTTCTCGCTCCAGGGGGCGCTCCCGCTCCCAAGTGCGCATTCAAGAAGGGCCGACCTGGGCGGACCGGGCCAAGCCAAAACCGCCTTCACAATCAAAGGTAACGCAGGTAGCATTGCCAAAGCATAACAAGGAAGACTCTAGGATAGCTCAGCTAGCGGAAGAAAACGCGCGCCTCAAGGCGGAGATTCAGCAAATGAGGGCGGATTTCGAATCGTTTCGGAAACACGGTTCCACTCCTCAGCTAGTCGACCAACAGCAGCAGCAGGTGCCTCAAAGTACACCGACCCCGCAAGGGGAGCAGTCGGTTCGCTCGGTCAAACGCAGGGCCCCTCCCCTGACGGAGGAGGGAAACCCGGCGGAACCCGAGTCCAGTAGCGTCCTATTGGGAATTAAGCAGTCGATTAGCTCATTGCAGCTAATGGTCCAGCAACTAGCGGAGAGCATGGTAGCGCTCGCGGCGAGAGTGACGCGTATCGAAGCACACGTGGCGCCTGTGGGTGCTAAACAAATCCAAGGCATCAATCATGGCGACCAACTCAACTAGAGAGCTGTTAGTGTGGCAGTGGAATTGCGCTAGCTTCAAAAAGCGCAAGGCTCCGCTGCTACAGTTCGTTGCCTCACAGGCGGACAAACCGCACGTCATAATCTTACAAGAAACTTTGGGTAGCGAGGTGTCCCTGCCCGGCTACCGGGTCGCCTCGTCGAAATTCGAACAGGGTAAGCGCGGAGTGGCGACCCTCGTCGCGAACAAATGCTCCTTCCAGGAACGAGATTTGAAATTAGGCAACGCGAAAGCGGAGGTAACCGTGATCGAACTCATACCGAACAGTTGGCTGAAAAACAGCGTATTCGTAGTGAACGTGTACAGCCCGCCATCTGACCACAGACAGTCGTTCACATCGATAATAACGAAGGCGGCCTCAATGGCCAGGGGGGCCCCTCTCATAGTGGCAGGGGATTTTAACGCGCCCCACGGAGCATGGGGTTACGCAAGGCCAGTGCCTAAGGGAGAGCGGCTATTGGTGGCAGTCACTACGTGCTCGCTAGAGCTGGTGACGGACCCCCGCTATCCGACTCGACTAGGCACGTCGGTGGCGCGGGACACGACGCCCGACCTGAGCTTCGTCAAGAACGTGCGAGGGGCCGAGTGGCGCAACCTGCACGAGAACCTCGGCAGCGACCACTACATACTGGCGGTCACGATCCCCATCAGGGCGGCACCACCGAGAGAATTTAAGGTCACCGACTGGGACGCCTTCCGCAAAATAAGGAAGGAAGACACAAACGAATACGCGGATCTAGACAGTCTTTTTAGAAGGCTCAAAGAGGACGTTAACACTGCGACGAGGGTTGTCCAAACTGAACTGAACGTGGAAAGGATGGACGCGAGATTGGCACACCTATTAGAGGTAGAGAATTCCATCACGGCCAGGTGGAAAACGCAAAGACTGAATCGCAGACTACGAAAGAAAGTAGCGGCACTAAACCAGGAAATCGAAGCGCACTCGATCGAGCTTTCCAAGCAACAGTGGAACGAGGTGTGCGCGTCGGTAGACGGACAAATGAGAACCGGGCGCAAATGGAACCTCCTAAAGCAACTGTTAGACGACAAACAATCCAAAGGAAGTCAGAGATTGGCAATCGATAGGATTTTACAAAAGCAAAAGGAGCAGGGCAAAACGGAAAGCGAGTTCCTAAAGGAGCTGGCGGAGACGTATCTGCCACTGGGCCCGTCAAGTGATGGCGACTATCCACAATACGCGGGGGCAGAGGTCGAAGAACTCGACGCGCCTTTCACGGAATCAGAAATTTGGGATGCCTTACAAGGCCTCAACGGACGCTCCGCTACAGGCCCGGACGGGGTCTCGAACAAACTGTTCAGGAACCTAGACGGAAGGTCGGTCGAGAAGCTCACCGAAGAAATCAACAGAGTGTGGGAAACGGGAGAAGTACCAGAGGTGTGGAAAGAGGCCTCGGTCATACTTATACCGAAACCCGGTAAACCACTTGCGGCGGAGAACATGCGGCCAATATCGCTCACCTCGTGCGTAGGCAAGACGGCCGAACATGCCATACACAACCGAGTATCCCGGTACGTAGAGAGAGAGGGCCTCTTCCCACATAACATGGTGGGCTTCAGACCGGGCCTCTCCACACAGGACGTAATGTTGCTACTCAAAAAGCATATAATTGACGGCATGACCAGAGACACCAGGGGCATACTGGCCCTGGACCTAACGAAAGCGTTCGACACGGTCAAACACAGATTTCCAATGGAAACGATCTCGATGATGGGGCTCGGCCGGAAATTCCACTCTTACATAGGCTCCTTCCTCAGAGACAGGAAAGCCACGATCAAAATTGGACAGGCCACGTCCGATTGGTACACGCTGGGCGCGAGGGGCACCCCACAAGGGGCGGTGCTCTCCCCACTATTATTCAATCTGGCAATGAAAGGGCTCTCTGACCGGCTGACGAGAGTGACCAACGTCAATCACGCCCTGTACGCAGACGACATTACGGTGTGGTGCCCGGGAGGGTCCGACGCAGAAGTCGAGCAGGCTCTTCAAGAGGCGCTGGACACAACGGAAGAGTACCTGAAGGAAACGGGACTCCGTCTGTCACTCAACAAATCGGAACTGTTGCTGTACAGGCCCTCAAAACAAGGCATGAGGAATTTGACGCCGATCGATCAAATACCGATCAAATTACATACAAATGCCGGCCAGCCGATTCCCAGAGTGGACACTATACGAATCCTGGGGCTGCTAATTGAGGTGAAAGGTGGTAACACACAAACTGTCATGAAACTAACGTCCAAAACGGAGAACATGCTCCGGCTGATCCTCAGGGTGACGAACCGCAGAGGAGGGCTCAGCGAGAGCAGTCTCATCAGACTTTACCACGCCTTCCTCATGAGTCACGTCAATTACGTAGCCTCGGCTCTAAAATGGACCAAGAGAGACGCGGCCAAAATAGAGACACTGATGCGCAAGAGCGTCAAAAGGGTGCTAGGTCTCCCGATCACTACAAGCACGGAGCAGCTCGATCGGTTAGGGGTCCACAATTCACTATCAGAAATCATCGAAGCGCAGACCAAGGCACAGGTCGTGCGGCTGTCGACCACCAGGGCCGGCAGGCGCATCCTAGAAGAAGCAGGGATAAATGCCGAGGCAGAGTGCAACGCACACAAGATTGCGCTCAGCGCGGCGGTAAGGGGCACTTTCAAGGTAGAACCGCTTCCGAGAAACGTCCACCCGCAATTCAACGAGGGGCACCGAAAGGCGAGGGCCCGAGCACTGCTGAAATCGACCGCCAACTGCCCGGGCCTGGCGGCATTTGTAGACGCGGCCCAGTATGGGCGCAGCGACCGGTACGCGGCCGTCTCGGTACGCTGGGATGGCACAATAATTAACGCAGCATCGGTCAAGGGGGTAACGTCCGCAGTGGCCGAACAGGTGGCAATAGCCATGGCAATGAGAGACCCCGAACGTCCTCACGTCTACACAGATTCGCGATCGGCGGCAAGAGCATTCGCCTTGGGCTCGATATCCCGGGAAGCGGCGGCCGTCCTCGGCAGCGAGGGAGCCGCGGGTCAGCACCTCGTCAAATGGTTTCCAGCCCACATGGGGGCCGAAGTGCACCCCGAATTTCCCAACGCCAACGAGCTGGCGCACGGACGCGCGCGAGGACTCACGCACCGCGGCGATCGTGGCGAGCGAGGTGGCGGGGAGGGAGGGGAGCACCGAGACCCGCTGCTCACCTTCAACGAAGTAACAACACACTATCAGCTGTCGAGGAGGACCTTCCCACTCCCCCACGCTAAACTCACGAGACCACAGTCATCGATATTCAGAATGCTTCAGACAGGGTCGTTCCCCTCGAGAGGCAGACTGAGCCGTTATTCACCAGAAGTAGAGCCTCAGTGTCCGGATTGTGGCGAATCTTACTGCTCGCTAGCGCACATGCTTTGGCAATGCTCCGCGTTAAGCGGCACCGTGTTCACTAAAGAAGAAGACTGGGTGGACGCCCTGCAAAGCGACGACCACCAGACTCAGCTCCGGGCCGTCCAGAGGGCTCACGAAAGGGCGGAGGCTCACGGGCTTCCCGTCCCAACGTGGGTGCGGCCCGCGACCCCTGCCGCCCACTAAACCAAGAGTGGGTGGGGAGGGGTTCCTCAGGACACATTAAAGTTATTTCCTCCTCCTCCTCCTAGTGACTGTTGGTTTTGAATTTTCGATTTAGGTCGTCAATTTTTTATTAAATATTGGCAAAAATTGAAAATTTCCAAGAAACGAAGTTAACAAGTTTACAACTCTAACTGACAATGATGAAGGATAATACAATTCTGTGAATTGCATCTAATAGTACATCTAAAGCGGACAAAATTGATGTACACATGAATGTAAAAAATTTTAGTAATATGGAAATACAACTTTGGAGAACCCTTGTAACCAACGTAACAAATTCACGTAAGATGTAAAATGACATATCGAATTTGTCCGCTTTGAATGATCTAATGTATGCTGTTTACCAAACCGCGGTGTCTGTTCTTGATGCAGACCTATGAATTTGTAAACGTGCTTCTATTTTTTTTCAAACGGTCGAATATTTGAAAATCTATTTACAAAATTCAAGCCCTAAATCGAAATTCCACTTCCAACAGTCACTAGAATTCAACTTTCTTTCTCAAATGCAACAAATTTCATTAAAATCAGTCCAGGTGTAGTCTCAGAAAAACATTTTTGCGTTTTACATGTATTTGAATAGGCCGCGTCGGAGATGGGCCCGAGCTAAAGCTTCCTCTTAACAGCAAATGGTATTTGCACTTCACTCTGTCTAACATTGCCAGGCTTTAAAATAGATGAGGTCACTCTCTTTCATTTGATGTGTTTATACAAAAAAGTGTGTATGCACGGTAGGGGTTAAGGCTTCTTTGTCAAGCCAAAAAATCCTTCCTGACATGATGAAGTGAACCCTTGTGCATTTCAGTCTGCAGTTGCTCACTGCACTTTCAAAAGCGCAATCAGCACAGAGAGCACAGGAAAACACACAAGCAATAGTTCAGCAATCTTTTACAGAATGACCACATTCCAAAAAAGCAACCACATACTATGCAGATAATACAGCCAACTTATGTTAAGTGGACAGCTGTTAATGTGTCCTGCCTTTATATGTGCAAATGTTTCAAGTCTCAAAGTGTGCCCCTACTTTGCAACTTGTCCTTGGAACGATGGATGATTTCAAATGCTAAATTTAGCACCATTGCCACACTGATAGAAGAAAACTACATATTAAAATGACAAGTCCTTGTAGAACAGAAAAGGGTGTAAAGTAAACTTCCAATAATCCGACTCTCATTAATTTCATTTTTCAGTTAATTCGGTCCTGGCCGGTGCCCATGCATTTCTATGGGCCTAAACATTCAGTATTTTGATCCTAAAACTGGCATTCGCCATATAATGCGAACTTGACCAGACCCCAACAACGACCCCTTTTAGTGGCAACGTCTGCCTCAGCAGAGCTTAGGAGACAGTGAATGTGTTATACAAACGCTATCTCCTGCCTGAAATGCTTATTTTTGACCCAGCTGAGAAAGATTTTTAAGCTGTAACGGTAGCTGACAATGTCTGATTGTAGTACGTATCTCATTCTAACAAACAGTTTTCGTTTTCCAAGGACATTGAGCCGAAAATTGCCTAGCTGTGCAATCAAGTGCGAAACTAAAACCATGTTTGTAGCATTCATATGCTTCACGTTAGAAGAGTTAACTGCTGGGCTAGTTGGTGATCTTGCATACTGAAATGATTTTGCGCCAAAAATCAACACACACATGAAAGATGACACCACGGGCGCCCATGGTGTCGTCGTCTTTCTTGTGCGTGTTGTTTTTTGGCGCAAAACCTTTCCAGTATATGCTTTACCGCATATCATGGCTGTAATACAGCAAAGCTGACTTTAGAAAGTTGGCTGGCATACTAAAAAATCAGGTATGCGTAGGTTTCCACTTTGGTTTGGAGTTGTCATTTCTACTTTAGTTTTATACTTTGGACAAATAGAAAGTTGATGCATGTTCGTTTCAGAGGCAAATTACGCAAGCACATACTGCCAAATGAATCAACGGTGTTTCAGCAGGTTTTTGCATCTTAATTCGACCTGTCAGTCTCGTCGGGGTAAAATTAATGGAAGTTGACTGTAGAAATCGCGTGATGAAGCACAAAGAAAGTTACCTTGCTCAGGTAGTGAAAAAGCAAAGAAAAAGTGCTTCACACAACATCTACCGATGTTCTGTTGCAGATGCAAAAGCTGCCTCCCTTATCTTGAACAGAATAAATTCCTTTCGAAGACAAAATAAAGAAAACAGAGAAGTCATCAAGGCATTCCACATCTATCTTATTCAGTCTTTACAGTGTTGCTACATCACCATTTCCTGAGCCTCCTATGCCAAAAAAGGTTGTTGTCAAAAATAAAATGACCCGATTCCCATGTTTTTCACCATCCAAGCAGTGTTTACAGTCAATTATTACTGCTTTTTGTAACCTCACCTGTAATTACTGTATGTTAACACTGAGCTATATGATAAGCTTAGTAAAAGTTGAAAAAGTATACTGAATGTTTATTTATGTTGTTTTAGACATAAGAAGGGGTGCTTAAAAGCGAGCCACATTTGCAAAATGCTTGCGTAAACAGCAACTACCCCGGTCATGTCCCAATTGTGGCCATGTTGTCCCTGCAAACTTATTAATCTCATCCGCCCACCTAACTTGCTGCCGCCCCCTGCTACGCTTCCCCTCTCTTGGAATCCAGTCCATAAACCTTAATGACCATCGATTATCTTCCCTCCTCATTACGTGCCCTGCCCATTTTTCTTGATTTCAACTAAGATATCATTAACTCGCGTTTGTTCCCTAACCCAATCTGCTCTCATCTTATCCCCTTAACGTTACACCCATCATTCTTCTTCTTTCCATAGCTCGTTGCGCTGTCTTCAATTTAAGTAGAACCCATTTCGTAAGCCTCCAGGTTTCTGCCCTGTACGTGAGTACTGGTAAGACACAGCTGTTTCACGCTTTCCTCTTGAGGGATAATGGCAACCTGCTGTTCATGATCCGAGAATGCCTGCCAAACGGACCCCAGCCCATTCTTATTCTTCAAATTATTTCAGTCTCATGATCCGGATCCGCAGTCACTACCTGCCCTAAGTAGATGTATTCCCCTTACCACTTCCAGTGCCTCACCACCTATCGTAAACTGCTGTTCTCTTCCGAGACTGTTGAACATTATTTTAGTTTTCTGCAGACTAATTTTTAGACCCACCATTCTGCTTTGCCTCTCCAGGTCAGTGAGCATGCATTGCGATTGGTCCTCCGAGTTACTAAGCAAGGCAATATCATCAGCGAATTGCAAGTTACTAAGGTATTCTCCATTAACTCTTATCCCCAATTCTTCCCAATCCAGGTCTCTGAATACCTCCTGTAGACGCGCCGTCAATAGCATAGGAGAGTTCGTGTCTCCCTGCCCGACGCCCTTCTTTATTGGGATTTTGTTGCTTTCTTTATGGAGGACTACGGTGGCTGTGGAGCCGCTGTAGATATCCTGCAGTATTTTCACATAACGCTTGTCTACACCCCGATTCCATAATGACTGCTGAGGTTTTGACTCAATCAAACGCTTTCTCGTAATCAATGAAAGCTATGTATAAGGGTTGGTTCCTTAATTAGGTCTTTCGTCTCCTGCGATAACTTACCGGTATCCTGTCAAACGAAGTTACAACCGACTTCTATTGCACACTCCTTAATGATGCCGATAAGATTTTCGTTCATTGCTTCAACACTGAGGGTCTCTTCCTGAGTTAAAGCCCAATACCTCTTCCGTAGCCTGATCCGAAATTCCTCTACTTTCCCTCTTACCGCTAACTCATTGATCGGCTTCTTATATACCAGTTTTTTCCATTCCCTCCTTAAGACTAGGCTAATTCGAGATCTTACCATCCTATGGTCACTGTAGCGCACCTTGCCGAGCACGTCCACATCTTGTATGATGCCAGGGTTAGCGCAGGGTATGAGGTCTACTTCATTTCTAGTCTCGCCTATCGGGCTCCTCCATGTCCACTTTCGATTATCCCACTTGCAGAAGAAGGTATTCATTGTCCGCAAATTATTCCATTCTGCAAACTCTACTAATAACTCTCCCCTACTATTCCTAGAACCTATGCCATATTCCCCCACTGACCTTTCTCCAGCCTGCTTCTTGCCTACCCTGGCATTGAAGTCGCCCATCAGTATAGTGTATCTTGTTTTGACTTTATCTATCGCCGATTCCACGTCTTCATAGAAGCTTTCGACTTGCTGGTCACTGGATGTAGGCGGCTAGACATGTACGGCCTTCAATTTGTACCTCTTCTTAAGTTTTACAAGACCTGCCACCCTCTCGTCAATGCTATACAATTCCTGTATGTTACCAGCTATATCCTTATTAATCAGGAATCCAACTCCTGGTTCTCGTCTCTCCGCTAAGACTCGGTGGCACAGGATGTGCCTGCTTTTTAGCGCTGTATATGCTTCATTTGTCCTCCCAACCTCACTGAGCTCTATTATATCCCGTTTAATGCCCGCTAATTCCTCCAATAGCACTGCTAGACTTGCCTCACTAGAGAACGTTCTAGCGTTAAACGTTGCCAGGTTCAGATTCCAATGGTGGCCTGTCCGGATCCAGAGATTATTAGCACCCTCTGCGGCGTCACAGGTCTGACCGCTGCTGTGGTCAGTTGCTTCGCAGCTGCTGGGGACCGAGGGCCGGGGTTTGATTGTTCTATTCATAAAGGAGGTTGTGGCCAATCCTGCTCTGGTAAGGGAGTGCATTACCAGTTCTGGTCACCGGGGTCAGGCCACCAGGCCTGTTTATACAACTGTATCAACGTGGATTTTTTTTATCCGGTGGAAAATTGCGTGGCACCTGGATTTGAACCACAGTCCTTCTGCACGTGAGGCGGATGCTCTGCCTCTACGCTATCGCTGCATCGGGGCGCAAGTAGTAAGTAATTATACGGGAAGCGTTTTATTTACTGTAATTGGAGGATTGGAGTAGATTAGTTTGACCACTGAAACAGTGGGACTGGTCCAACTGTCAGAATTCTGACAAGTTATAAGGACTGGAATCGCATAAACCACAACTCTGAAGGAATGGAGTGGGAATAGAATGGAGCACCCCCACTCTGCAATTCTGCACCATGCCGATACATCCTGTTCTTGGGCAATGTCAGTGCAGCTCTAGAATCACAAAGACGACCGCACTACCAGGGCGAAACACATAGAAGGCCCGTCAGCTGCCGCATGATCACGTGCTGCCAACGAGCAATCCTGCACAACCTATACACACACACACACACACACACACACAGTGCACAGACTGGTACCCTAGGTAGGGGCTAGGACTCGCAAAACTATAGTGTTCTCCACAACTGTGACGAGTACCAGGCCACCAAACTCCTTGCCCTGTGCACGTTGCTGTCTATCTTCATGAGCCTAGATCCTGATGCAACCACTGGTGCCACACTGCTATTTTCAAAGGCCACCACTAGGTGAAGTGCCAGGGCCCGCCCAGGCCAGGGGTCATTGGCTTGGTCCAATACACAAAAGACAGTAAACTTCGTATTGACAGGACTACGAATTGGATTAGTAAATTTTTAACTAACCCGAACCAATTTGTAACTACTAATGAATTTTCTTCTCCGTGATTGCTAGTAAGATCCGGTGTGCCACAAAGCTCTGTATTGGGACCAATTTTATTCCACAAAAAACATGGCTCCACACATTGTTTGAAAACATGTGAGTGCATATGCTTGTATCGGACAGCGAGAATAAGTAAGAGTCAGTAAGCAATGTCAAATACATGCAATCTGGCTTACAAAACAAAAGAAACTGGTCACTATTTAGTAATAGTTTTCTTTTGTGTGAAACAACTTCACCCTTCAAAAGTTCCTCATTCTACAAAGGTTTATATAGTGAAATATAGAAATATTTGGATGCATTTGAGTTGTCACCTGGCCCAGGGAACTTCTTGTGGCGGCCTGTCTCGATCTCTCAATTCCTGGCACTCCCCAATATTGTCACATGGGCAGCAAAACTGTGATTAATGAAACGAGCGTTTTATTGGGCGAACTTGTGCCCTCAAAAACAGGCTACACTCAAAGAAGGATGGTAGCGGCGAACACGATCGGCGGTCGTCGAAAATCTGATGAGCGGGTCAAGCACGTCGGCTTTTATACATCTGTCGTCGAATGTTCCAGAGCAATCGCTGGGACCCGCGTGCCTTTCACAAAGTTTCACATTATTCACGTCGCGCACACATGCACTCATATAACACAAGTTGCAGTGAAAGACAGTGGATGGAACCCATCGATAACTTCCAGAAACTTCTTTTACATGCAGACGCGTACTGCGCTGCGCGATAAAATTTGTTAGGCGGCGAGAAGTGGTCGCCCGATAAAGAAGTACATGTGTCAATATACAGCATGCCTGACTGCTGCAGTGGTCAAGTGCTCTGCAGCTGTAGGAAACCAAGGGATAAGGGTTGATTTCACAATTTATGGCATTTCCAGATTTTTAACTTAGTACGATCTCTACACTATGTCTACACTATGCCACTCGACCATTGCTGTGCTGCAGTCATCATAATATTGATTACTCATTGTACACACAAGCTATACAGCTGGTTAGGCAAAATTTTAAACTCCGCAAGGAAAACAGGACGTGAACTGAAACATAGGCGCACACAAAGCACAGGCTTCCAACTGGTTTTATTTCGTGAAAGCAGAGAATATATAAGGTACTTCAAATTAGCAAAACAAGGAGCAATTGCAAGTAATTTGTGCATGAAGCAGTGATGAAAAATATCATGGCCATGTATGCATTAAGAGTGCAGGAGAGTCTTAATGTGCCCATCTGAGTAATTCTTTCCTTGAGAATCTCCTCTTGCAGTGCAGGAGCTGCGACAGCAAAAGCTGCCTGCCTCATCTGGAACAGAATAAATTCCTTTCGAAGGCAAGCTCGAAAGCAGAAAGAGAAGTCATCAAAGCATTCTACATCGCTAAAATTTGTGACAACTAAGTTAGCTCACCTTCTTGATACCTATCAAGGAAAGAAATAGAATTCTTAGATGGGCACCTTGGGACTCTACTGCACTCTTGATGCACAGGTGGCCTTGCTATTTTTCATATCTGCCTCTTGCACAATTTCTTTGCGAATGCTTTTTGTTTTGCCATTTTGAAGAACCTTATAAACTCTCTGCCTTCACCAAACAAAGCCAGTTGGAAGTCTATACTTTGCGCATGCATCTATGCTTTTGTTCATGTCCTGTCTTCCTCACACAGTTTAAAATTTTGCTGAAGCTACGAGCTGACTAGCCCAACAACATGCCTTACTTCAGTGTCCAGCTGGGCTTGTTGGTAAAGCTACACAATGCCAGCTCAAGTGACCACCGTGTCTGTCTGCTCTTCCGTGTTCGCATGTGGCTCAGCCTTGAGTGCATGTGTAGTTTCAATACTGGCTACTATATTTTAACAACTAATATAACTTCTATCTTCAACTTCCAGCCAGACAGAGTACCTCATACTACATTCTGAACATTGCTGCAGTCAAGAAGGATTTCTGTCTAATGCACTGGCCTCTACCACCAAATGCCTGAAAAATTAAGAAACATTATGTAGATTCCAGACAGAGTCGGGATTTATGTTGCAGGTAAAGGGCTATGTAGCGTTGGTTTGGGTTCTTCCAAACATTGCAGTGTTAACCAATGTGTTTGTGTATGGCGAGTGATTGCATATAAGACACAAGCTTTGTGAGGAGAGTATGAATGCAAAGGCATGGTTTCTTTGCCTCTTTCCTAACACTGTGGTGGCAGCTGTTTTGACGAGTGGAAAACTTGGCTTATGCAGTATGCGCAAATGGGGACGGGCCTATTCTAGGCCCATTTCATAGAATGGGTATGTGTCGCTGCCACACAAGTATACAAGCCTTACATGTAGTATTAAGATAAGTGTCATATGTCTCAGTGCATACACCTCTTGTCAACGTTCTTCACTAAACACACTAAAGCACTAAAGCACATGTCACCTTCATCCTCACTGCACAGAGAACAGCTATAGGTGATAAGGTGGCTTCCCTGCATAACATGCCTGTGACATCTGCTACTGCTAGCTTGCCAACGCACATACGCTTTCCATCATTTGGATTGCAACAATGCATTAAATCTGAATGTTTCATAGATTCTCATTAACCACTTTTAACATGTATGTTGGATCTACACGATTCCTTTTTGTACTCCAGTGAAGAAACATTACAGCATAAAGGTACAGTGTCCATGTTGTGCTAGCTGCTACAGTGAGGGGGACTTGGAAATGTGAGTGAATCCCAAAGGTGGTGCATTCTAACAAAGCACCTCAAAGTCCAGCTACAAAGAAAGAATGGGAGAGACTGACATGCTCACAGTTTGATAAGAAACTTGTATATGCACACATGCTCTGACATGTATTATGCACTGTTATACACGTGGCACTATCCCATACACACAGCAATGCATTGGGGAGCAAGAAGTATGTGCACGACAGTGGTCAAATGGCTAGAGCGTCATGTTGTTATGCTGGGAAACAGGTTCGGGGTCACTGTAACATATTTTTGTTTTCAATGCAGATGACCGAAACGAGTCGGGACGTAAAATTGCCTACTGCAAAGTGCTTGGTATGAAAAAATAATTATTTGCATTAAAAATGCCCAAATCTAGCACATGCAAGTGTGCATTCCCACATACCTGAAACGTTTTGAGGTGCAGCACATTGCAAGTGCAGTGGCTTTGCCACAAGGTTGACGTGTATAACAGTAAAGAGCGTAGCAACAATGGTAGCTTTTCCACATAACCAAGGTGCATTGCGGTGCAGCACATTGCAACAACTGTGGCTTTTACACAAAGCTAATGTGCATAATGCTGCAGCATGATGGAGCATGTTTTTAACAGACACAACATAGAGGCTCTTTACATGCACATCAATGATTTTATGAGCAGCTAAAGTGGTTGTGAATGTCGCAACGATAATGTTTTAGAGCGCAGCTCTCTGGCGTCCGTTCCTGGGTTTCGCGTCGTCGTCGGCCTCGTAACCAGCTCGCCGACGAATCTGCTGCTCCGCCGCCGCGCATGCGCGCTGTCGGCTCTCCGGGCGAGGGAGGATGATGGAAGGGAGGAGGAGAGACTGTGGAGGAGGGCTGGCTACACAAATGGCTCTTTGGCGTCCGTTCCTGGGTTTCGCGTCGTCGTCGGCGTTATCGTCGGCCTCGTAACCAGCTCCGCCCCCCTTTCATCCCCCCAGCGCTAGCAGCGACCGACTGATACCGCTTTCGTGAGTCCGCTACCGCACTCACGAAAGACGTCGTGCACTTCCTGCAACTCGCATTAACCGTCCATCGATCCACACCGATGTTAGAAGTGGGGGACTTTAATGTTGACATAAAGACAAACAGCAACTTCCTAACACTTATGCGGGAGAACATCCCGTTCCTTTCGCTCGTAACGCGTCCCACGGCTGTGACAACCTCGCGAGGCACTTGTATAGATCTCGTCTTTGAGAATCAAGCATTGGTGTACCAAGTCGAACATATATCAGTCTATTTCTCCGACCACAAAGCTTCCTTCATGACTGTCAAGAACTGTTAGTGGAGTCTTTGTTAAAAAAATACGTGTGAAAAATAAAAAAAAAATTCTGTGATAGCGCATACATGTGTTGCTCGATTTCTTTGCCTCAATCTATCGAAAAGGTGAAACAGCTTATTTGCTGCGCTCAAATTTCGCATTAGGAAGTAACGTAATCGTCGGTAATTTTTTTTTTGTTTTCACTTTTCAGACTGCAGAATGCCGATTTCTACATTATACTAGGGCAAATAAGTAGCTTTTTTTATTTTCAATGCCTTTTAAGCAGTGTGGTGTTATTGCGACCACAGTATATTAGAGAAAATATGAAAATTTAGTATAATACAACTAATAAGTTTTGCTTCTAGTATCACTAAAAATCGTATCAAGAAGCTTGGAGAACTGTCTCCTACTGAGTGCACATAAAAAGCATTTCGAAATGGTGGGCTCAAAACACTGAAACTTCAGTCACAGGCTGCATTCTTAGTCTTCCCCAAAATATAGGTCATGACCCTGAGACAGCTTGCAGTTGTGAAGTGGCTTGGGAAGTTTACAAATAGATCTGAAATTATTTTAAAGTTCAGGCTATAGCTTGTATGTGCAGTTGTGCCAGCTCATAGCACAACTGGTGCTGTATAGCATACTCGTGATAAAAACAGTTCTCCAACAGAAAGGCACTCCTTTTTGTGCAACTTCCGTGACTGTCTATTAGACAGTCACGAGAGCACGAAAAGGGTTTGAGACTTTTAAGACCAATTTCCTTGAGGCAAAGTTTAGCATGGAGCCAGTTTGGTCACAAGTTATTCCTACTCACACATGTCTGTTTTCTTTTTTTTCATTTAGTTTCAGGTCCACTTAAGTTATTGCCGTCATGACAGTCGTCACATAATATGGTAGCATCAATTGTTGTATTAATCATTCGAGCATCGAAATCTAAAAGTTTGCAGCAGTGTAAAAGGACAGGAGGACAACGGAAAAGAGGAGAAGTATCACATTTTAACATTAGTGGGTTGCAGTGCAACAGAAATAGGCAAGCACTAATTGAGCAACGAGGCCACTGGACACAGGAAACGCAGATTTAGTTGAAACACAGCAGCCTGTAAGGAAGAGATGGAACATTAATTCTTTGCGAAGCTTAGTCAGCATCACTATTTTATATGCCATCGGTGATCATGAACATGCCAGAGGCAAAGCATACTGTTATGGGGATGTTGGGAGTATAGAAAGACTGTATTTACAATATAATGCCACGAGAACTTGGTCACATTCACAACAGTGGAGGAGAAAGTCAACGTCTGTTGCACAACTATAGTCGGCAACACCTTTGTTATCGCGTAGCGTGTCGTGTAATCAGTAGCGACGGCAATTGACTTGTTAACTCTAGTCGTTGGAAAAGTGCCAGGCAAGTCAAGGCCTAAGCGAGAGAGTGGTTTAGAAGGAACTTCAACTGGATGGAGTCATCCGACAGGTGGTCGAGGAGGTTTCTCTCGGCGCTGACACAATTCACAAGTTGCGACATAAGAGTGCAGAAAGCAGTAGAGACCCAGCCAGAAGAACCGGTGTCGTACGTGATCGTATGCACGCAAAACTCCAAGGTGTCCCGCCGTCGGTGCATCGTGACGTTCAAGAACAACAGATTGCAGATGAAAAGGAGGGACAAGGAGCAACTCAGGGCCATCAGCGTTGATAGTGCTGTCGTAGAGGATGCCGTTGTGCGGCACAAACATGCGGCATGTGCCGTCAGTGCTGCTGGAGTAATTGCATTCCAGCGATGACGGGCTGTAAGGACTCGTCGCGTTGTTGTTCGGCGTGCATGTCAGTCATGTCAGTGAACGCCATCACGCAGGTCATCGGATCATGCGTAGAAGGATTAAGTGGATCCACGGCGTGACGAGAGGCAGTCAGTGTCCTTGTGGAGGCATCCAGTCTTGTAATTGACAATAAATGAAAATTCCTGGAGCCACAAAGCCCAGCGACCAAGCCGTCCTGTCGGGTCCCGGAGGGAAGACAGCTGGCAGAGTGCATGGTGGTCTGTAACGATCGAAAATGTGCAGCCATACAAATATGGCCGGAACGTGACGATAGCCCAAACTAAAGCGAAGCACTCCCACTTGGTGATGGGGTAATTTCTCTCGGCAGGTGACAGCAGGCAGCTGGCATAAGCTATCACGCACTCGGTACCCTTGTGTTGTTGATCGAGAACAGCGCCGATGCCATGACCGCTTGCACCAGCGTGGACTTCGGTCGGTGCAGATGGATCAAAGTGGGCAAGTATGGGAGGAGTGGTCAGAAACCCGATGAGAGCGGCAAAAGCGTGAGCCTGCTCTGGGCCCCATGAGAATGGCGTGTTCTCCTTTAGAAGATCTGTCAAAGGCCGAGCAATGTTGGCAAAGTTTTTGACGAAACGGCGAAAGTAAGAACACAGGCCGACGAAGCAGCGCACGTCAGAAGCAGAATGTGGCACAGGGAAACTGCGTATGGCACGAACTTTTTCCGAATCTGGTTGAACACCGGATGCGTCAATGAGGTGTGCCAACACTGTAATCTGACGAAGCCCAGATTGACACTTCGTGGAATTCAGTTGGAAGTCTGCTTTTAAGAAGACCGCAATAATGGCAGCGAGTCGGGTAAGTCGGCTGCCAAACATGGGAGAAAAAACAACAGCTTCGTCAAGGTAACAAAGACAGGTGGTCCATATGTAGCCTCGCAGAAGAGAGTCCATCAGACGTTCAGATGTCGCTGGAGCATTGCACAGGCCAAAGGGCATGACTTTGAACTGATATAAGCCATCCGGCGTGATGACGGCTGTCTTCTCCAACCATTTCATCAACTGAAATCTGCCAGTAGCCGGATCGAAGATCGATGGACGATAAGTATTTAGCACTGTGCAAGCAGTCCAAGGCATTATCGATGCATGGTAGTGGGTAGACATCTTTTCGTGTGATCTCATTTAAGTGGCAATAATTGACGCAAAAATGCCAGGCACCATCTCTCTTTTTTCCCACGGATGACAGGCGAAGTTGGGCCAAGGGCTGGCTGATGGCTAGATGGCCCCCTTGCGGAGCGTTTTGCCCACCTCTGGTTGGATGACTCAATGTTCATGCGATGCACATTAGGGACGCCGACAAATAGGATTTGTGTCTCCAGTGTTTATACAGTAGTGAACAACAGATGTTCGGCCTAAAGGCCTGTAGCTGAATCAAAGATGCCATTGTACGATTCAAGCAGGAGACGTATGTACCTGGCCTGTGTAGAGGTGAGGTTAAGTGCAGTCATTTTTGCAAAGTCGTCCATTAATGAACCAGAGCTGGGAGCTGCAATTGGCACTATAAGCCCTTCTCAGAATACAGACTCTCAACATCAAATTCAGAACCACTAGAAACGCTGTCCAAGAAAATGCTGGCTGGAATCACTTCAGGGCACAGGCTGAAATTCAGAAGCGGTAAAACGATGTCGTTATTAGTAACCGTGACTGGTTCAAAGCACATCGATGATGGGGCAAAGAACATATTCACCATCAGGAACCTGTGGCTGGGCGGTCAAAGTGACCTAAGTAACTGCATCGGGTGACAGACGCACATCGTGAAGTGAGCACAAGTGCGGGGAGGCGGTGCTCGGAGCATCGGCTAGTTGAGGCAGTTCTAACTGAAGAACGCCGGTCGTTAAGTTGATGAGAGCAGAATGAGTGGATAAAAAGTCAAATCCAAGGATAACGTTATGAGGGAAGACGATCACAGCAAAGAGAACAGAACTAGGGCGGCCAGCTATACTTGCAGTACACATTCCAACAACCAGCATGCCACTGTTAGTCATATGAAGCACTCGGGCAGCTGCTGGGGTGAGGAACTTCTTTAAACGTCTACGCGGGCTAGCACTCATCACGGATATGTGGGCTCCACTGTTAATGAGTGCTTGGACAGCTATGCTGTCTATTTTAACGCCAATTACACTTCTTCTTGTGGGCATAGACAGAGGATTTGCTGCAGCATTAGGCAATGCAGCACCACCTCCGAGGGCTGCATTTCATAGTTTTACGAACGGGTGTGGCCAAACGCCACAGGGGACGAAAGGCGACATGGTTGCAGCGAACAGGAAGATGGGCAACATGTTTGCGGTGAACGAGACTGGTGTCCGTGCGATGATGGTGAGCAACTGTACCACATGTTCCTAGCAGAGTTGGCGCTGTTAGATTCAGCGGTGGGCGAAACATTTTCATCAAAACGGCTCAGGTTGGTCGGCGTGCAAAGTGTTAAGGGCGACGAGTTGCGACAGTATCAGGCGACATGACCAATGCAGCGGCAGATGAAACATATCGGCTGGTCGTCCGCAGTTCTCCACTCAGTCGGGTTGCGATAACACGGAGAGAAGTGTCGGGATGGAGCAAAAATAGTAGAAGGGTGTTTGTTAGCTCTGGTGTTGACAAGAGCACAGACAGAACATAAACCAATGTTTTCAAGTTCCTGGTGAATGATGGCTTGTGAGAAGGGGACTGAAAATGTAGCATCAGGGATACGCAAACAGAAATGCAGACGCCATCACATCCAGTTCATGTCAACGATTCACACCACGTCCTCCGATGGCGGTGCATGCTGCTGTGTGGGTTGATCTTCACACGTCTGCATTGCAGGAGTAGTAGGAAGTCTGGCGAATGGTTGCAAGACGCATCGGCTTTTGGCCTGCTGGAATTCTCGTCACTCTTTAAAGATAACATCAACTGTAGGGCAGCTTCGGAACATGAGCAGATTAAAGGCATCGTCAGCAATGCCTTTAAGCACATGCCCGACCTTCTCAGCTTCTGTTATGTTGTGATCGGGTTTGCTTTACGACAAAGTGCCAGCATGTCCTGGATGTACAAGAGATAGGACTCCATGGGGGATTGGGCACAGGAGGCCAGTTCCTGTTTTGCATCAATTTTACGGCCGGCTGGTTTGCCAAACAACTCTGTCAACTTCTCTTTGCGTTGGTCCCAGCTTGTTAGCTCCTCTTCATGGTTTTCGTACCACACTTTTGCCATGCCTCTTAGGTAGAACAACAGGTTAACTAGCATACGCGTAGGGTCCCATCTGTTGATTCCACTCATGTGTTCGTACATAGCCACCGACTCTTCAACATCGGCGCCATCGGTACCGCAGAAAGTTCCATGATCCTTATTTATCACCGCCGCTACTGCGTTGGGGTTATAAATAAGGATCCTGGAAGTTTCTGCGGTACCGATGGCGCCGATGTTGAAAAGTGGGTGGCTATGTACAAATGCATAAACTAGGACATGCGAGAAATCGTCAGCGCATCTCTACGGGACTGTACGGTAGTCGAGGCTGAAGAAGCGGCCATCTCTCTAGTGGCAGCGGAGGGCTATCGGACTAGGCGGTTTTTAACAATACTAACCAACTCCCAAACAGCATGCCGAAACTACATGTTAGGCAGAATAGGTCAGAGCGCTCCACATACTTCGCTCTGAAGATCACCACACACAAAACCCAGAAAAAAACAACCAATTAGACACACGATAGTGTGGACGCCGGGTCACACGGACGTGGAAGGCAACCGTGAGGTTGACAGGGTAGCTCGAGAATACACAGCATACCGAGCACCCTCCACCAATGACCTCGAGGAAACTGAGCCAGTCCCCAGAGAATACTCGGCTATCCTAAACCACTATAAGGGCAGCAGGAAGCGGTACCCCCACTGCATAGCTCTCTCACTAGAGAGGAATCCACAGCTTGGAGGCTGCTACAGACGGGTGCATATACGAACTTAAATACACTCAGTAAAATACAACCCACACAGTACACTGACAAATACCCATGGTGCCAGGAAACACCCACGCTCTACCGTATAACGTGGGCCTGCCAGAAAACAAACGCGGCACCAAACCCGAGTGCGGAGCAATGGAAAGGAATGGTCTCTAGCGACCGTCAGGACATCCAACTAGGGCTGATCCGACGGGCCCAGCTGGCAGCGGCATCCAGCGGAGCCCTGGACTAGAGGCAGAGGGTTATAGCTAAAAAGATGGAAGACACCATCTGACTCCGCGAAATTCATTCACTTTTTCTAGAGCTCAATAAAAGTTTTTGCTCCTTCTCCAGGATCCTTGGGTTGCACAACCACAACCTTGGCTATGCCCAATGACAAGGGACAGCAAGATGCTACCTTACGCCCAGACGTCACCTCTTATGACATTTCAAGGCAGCGAGGCTGAGACTGCACTGTATTCAGCGGCACTGACAACCATGATGTAGAGGACTGACTTCCCCCTATGTACAACACATCAGCAGAATAAGAACAAGGAAATGCCCCACACAGGTGCGTGGCACTAAACTGGACGCACTACCTGCTGTATGCAAGAGAGAATTAGGAAGAATGAGCTTCCCATTACTCCTGAGCACCTACCTACAACTGTTTTTATGGGCACAGCATTGAAGCTGCAATTGAGGTAATGCCTAACACCACATGAAATACAAGGCACAATAAGTCAACACAGAGAAACCAAAACAACTGCACACACAACTTCTCACCAAAATAGACACGTCTGCTTTATGTTGCATCTGAGCTGAAACGGGAGAATCCCAAACTCTGTGTCACATAACATCTGAAAGAATCAGCTGCTATGAGAGAACCAGTGAGATTAATCTGGTGCGCTATGCATGCATCTGTAGCCTAACGGGTAAAGAATTGGGCTGCTGCACTAAGGACCCACCATCAGGCACGTTACTATTATTGAGCCAATCTGACTGGATGTACGAAGAAGCCAGGAGACAGATCATGATAATGCTTTGCACAAGAGACAACGAAGCTGAACCCACGTTTTCTGCATTGTGCTTGCAATGCTCTACCAAGTGAGCTTTAACGGCAGTTGTCCCGATGTCAATTTTCTTGGATAGCTGCGCATGTGTACTAAGCATAGCCCTAAGAGTGCTGGGCAGCAGCACTCACAGTCATGATGGCAGATGTTAAGTATGCTTTAAAACACCCACATTACAAAGCACATGATCTTAGAAGCTGGCAAGTGGCTAATAAACACTTGTTTTCTACCATGAGGCACCAAGGCAGCCAAAATCAAAACATTTGTAGCTTATGAGCGAGAAAAATCAGGGGAATCACGCAGCTCAATTTTTTGTTTATAACAAGCATGTGATGGCAACAGACTATGAAGCAACAGTGGCTATATAGAAAAATGGGTTAGAGCTGACGACAATCATTGGCAGTTGACACTATAATGCTTTCTCTACAATGTATTGTCTCAAGACATCTGGCAGCAAATCTTCTGGATTCGTCTACTATGTCTTTTGCAACTGAAATTTTAAATGTGTGTAATACTTCACAGCAACTTAGAACACTTACATGGTTAAGCATCTCCATACCTTAAATTTGTGGACCAGCTTTGTCACCTTTCTAGAACAATAACTCTCTGGTGTCATACATCACTCAAACCACTACTAATTAAATCTACCTTTATATAAGCAGTACCTGCATTAGATGCAGCAGCATACCCTTTTAGCAAATGGATATACATACCACGCTCAGACTGAGCAAACCAAACAAACCAACTGCGACCCGTACTTGTGTCCATTTGTCTTCAACGAAGCAGAGACAGGCCAGGTCTCAATAAACACAACAAATATAAGGTGCAGGCAGAGGAAATAAGCAGAAGCTGTAAAGACAGCAGTAAAGTGAAACAAATTAGACAAATTTGCACACAGTCAGCGATCTGGGCCGAGGACAATTCACAACGTTACTGCCACAATTAGAAGCAAATGCTCCTCATGCAACAAGAAAAAACACGTTTTAGCTGTAAACAGCACGAGTGCGTGGAGCTGGTTGATATTCTAAAAACAGCACATACAACAATTAAAGCAGACACATTACTTGTGTCATCTGTCTTCTTGCTGTTTTTACAATATCGGTCACGGTTGCAAAGCTACGCACATGATCTATGAACGAAAGCAACGGACGTGCATATAAAGCTTGGTGAGCCGATTCATACTAATATATATATGTTTAATTTTGAAAGTTCCCGTAAAAGTGATAGTAGCAGCAGCAGTAAAGTGGTTTCGTTTACCAGCTCGCTCACAACGTACGCATTGTATGATTTAACTCCACGGCTCGCAAAGGAGCTACTAAGAAGCTTCAAGTGAAGGAAATACGCTTTCGTTATCTCACTGCAACGAATGAAAGCCTCTGACGCCCATACCGCGGTCAGCAGTGAGAAAGTTAATTAAATGCAGCACTGCGCTGCATGGGTAAATAAGGGCATAGCGTAGTCATCCTATAGAGATGGAGAAAAATAGACTTAAGAACGCGATAAACATCATAGGACGACATCCACGCTAGTTGAGTGCATGCATTTTTGGCGCGTGGAAGATGTCGCTGTTTTTTTTGTTAATTTTTTTACATCGGTGCAACGCGTAGGAACTGCAGTGTTGAAGGCACGACCGAATAAATTATACTGCGATCACTGCGGGACCTGCGACAACCGTTTCGTGTTCCTTCGAATTTCGAGATCACATCGACCACAGCTCGAATGCGCAACCGGTTTTTTACGTGTCAGCAAGAGAACGGGTAATCGCACAACACTTACCGTTGCTCCAAGTACGTCGCGGTAGCACCATCAGCTGGGCAACAAATGTCATCAAGCCCTGGCCCACCGCAATGTCCGCAACTTGAAGCTTCTATAAGCATTCGCCAAAAACTAAAAGCGGACCACAGCCATATGTACGCGCGCGAACGAGACGCAAGCCATGCGTCTGAGTTCGAGAGTAGTTATTTCAGAAAAGCAAAAACAAACAACAATGTGACGTCACATCCGGTAAAGTCAATTTGTCCTCCTTTCTCACCTTCTCTCAGCTAACGCATGCGCAGAGACCACGGAGCACTCGGGGGCGATGTTCAGGTGGTGCTCGCGCGTCGGCGGCAACGCGGGCGTTTGCCACCCGTCGCGTTTTTCGCTCGCGAAAAACGCGCCATGCGGTTCCAGCTTTAGGAGTTTCTCAATGCTCAAACGGCGTTTCTCAATGCTCGATTTGGAGCAGGATTTCTTGCTCACTGGCAACGAAACCAAATTTCACTGAGTGATCTGGAGCGGGTTCGCGCTTTCCTCTGGTCTTTTCGGATCAACTCGCTCCGCATTGGATCGCTTTCACTTGCTCCGCCACCGAGACGCGGATTCGGGAGGAAACAGCTCGCGTCACTGCCGTCTTCAAGCGACATCGCTACCCGATTGATACGCACAAGATTGTGTTGCTTGACAAAACGGTGGCGTTCGGTGCTGCTGCAGAGCTTGCGTTTAGCGATGAGATCTCGGACGACAGCGATTACGAGGTGACGCAGGTGCTGTGCGAAGCCTTCTATGCGCGTTGTCCATGCACAATCCTTGCGGGCGCGACATGGAAATGACGGACTCTGCGACAGCCGCGGTCAAACTACGCACGTGGGGTGGCGGCTTTGCTTGCCGTGGAAACGTACAGAGCGGAAGTCAGGCATAGTTTGCGAAAGCGGTTTGTGTCACGTGTACGCAGACTTCCTGTGTGATCTCCCGCGGAGCGATTTTGTGCTCCGCTGGGCGATTCGCATTTTCGAAACCCGAGCGCTCGCTCGAGGATTTCGGCAGCTGCTCCAGATCGACCAGTGCAAAACACCATACGACTCTTCTATGCGCGAAAAACACAGTATACCGTGGGCAGAAAAAATAAAGGGCTACCGATGCCACACCCAATATAAGATGAAGTGACATAATTTCCTATTGCACTTGCGCGAATACGATATTTATGGCCGGCGGTTAGGTCCATCAAGTCATTTCACCACTTCTGAGTCACAGCTCATGAGACAGTCCCAAATCCCGGTCTGTAACACTGCTGGCTAGGCTTTTCAGCAGCAACTGTGTGTCCGAGAATGCATGGCCCCGCCTGACCCACAAGGAATCTTTGTGTTATATTCTGCCAGAATGTATATTACCACTTCTTGTGATACGCAAATATTTTTGCTACATTTTACATAAATCCCGTTCATCCAGCACAGTCTGAATCATTAAGTGGGTGTAAGGATGTGTGCTACCAGCGAATTACATTGGGGCATGCGGAGTAGTATACTTATAAGACAGGGGCGTAGTCAGGGGGGGGGGCTTATGGGGCTTCAGCCCCCCCCCCCCCCGAAATGTTTCGTGCTGTCATGTGCCGCCGACCAAAACAACTCCCGGCGCCAGAAATCATGCTCGATTTTGTCTAGAATGTCCTTAATTCACGCTCGAAAAGACATTTTAGCGCGAACATTGCTAAATCGGGCTGGATTTCGGGGCAACGCCCATGCATCGGGAGTCACATATCGTAACGCAAGGAGCCCCACCGGGCACAAAATTTCAATGGCGTTCGAAGGCGAGTGGGCTCGTCTCGGCATCTCGCGGAGGCCGCGGAATCTACGGAGCGCTTGGATTTCAATTCTGAAACGTTGTGGGTATAAAGTTCTCATAACATTTTGATGCGAAAGGTCCATTGAAATTTTCAAAGTCGTGCTTTAGATTTTCAATTCCGCAACTTCTTGGGTTTAATGCTGTTGTAAACATTTGACGCCAAAGGTGCATCGACTTTTCTAAAGTCGTACATCGGGCCATACATCGAGACAAGCTAAATCAACATACTATCAGACAAGTTGACAAAGCACGCAGCGAGGTCAGATGAGACAAAGCGTTGTGGTGGTTCATTTGTGCCGTCAGGTCACAGAAAGGAATATAAACATTTTTTTTTCACCTGCGCCAAAGCATCCATGTCAAGACACTAAAGCCACCATTGTAACTAAGGTCTTATTCATTTTTCTACCTAGACTTTTATTCGCGAGGATATGTTGAGCCTCTTTCTCTTTTCTTTTTCTTTTTTTTTCTCCCAACCCGCGGGCTGCCGATCCAGCCAGAGCGCATGCGTTTTTCTCGTGCTGCATCGATAACCGCGCGGCCCACTTGGGTGCGCGCTTGTTTTTCTCTGGCCGACTGCATTTTCGCCTGGCAGAGTTTTGGACGCTTTCTGGCTAGCAGACGAGAAAAAGAAACAATGCATAGTCGCTCGCCGCCAGCACTGCGGGGACTCGATGGATTGCAACGCGCTCGCTTGAGCGCGACCTCTCCGGAAAATTTTGTCTCGTTGGTGTAGGATGCCGAGCAGTACGCGTATGGTTTTCTGTGGACCAAGCGTCACACGTTTTCTTCGATATTCCTTCGGTAGCCACACTAGGTGCCCAAAGTAGGCATTCGATTGCAGCCAACATGCTTTCATTTGTGTTATTCTATTTCGCCGTCCCCCGCGGCGCGCCCACAAAAAAAAAAAAAGAAGACATTGTTGCGGCGCAGCGAATTTTCGCCTGGTGAAAGTTCGATTTTGTTACTTCTTTTGCGGAAAGTAATGTGCGACGGGACGCTTCAGTTGCCGGATACTATTTTATTATTGCGATAGCAGCTCTATGAAGAATCCAGGCGCATTTCTGTCGTTGCCCTCATGTTCCGTATAAATAACGGCCAAGGGCGATAACATCGTGACCGCGTGCCGCATGCTCTATGTGCGAGTGAAAACGTGCAGGGGGGAAGGGGAGGGGGTGAGCCGACGATGGTGGCTGAGTCTTGTGTGCGCAAGGGAGAAAAGCGGGGAGGAAGCGCGCCGCCTTCCGCCGCACGCGATACATTTTGGGAGTGGAGGGAGGGGGGGGGGGGTGCTGTGATCTGTGAATCTGTGGTTGCGGAACCTGTTTATTTGCCTTGTTTGACGCATTATATATAGTGACTTTTTCTTAGGTACGTAGATTTATTGGTGACTTATGCGTATATTTAAATATCTTGTTGCGAGGTTTTGTGCATATGCGCAGTGAACATTGTTTCCAGTGACAATTTTCTGCCCTGTATCAAGCTGTATCTTCACATTTGTATATTTCATTGTATCTTCGCATTTCTAATGTACGAAACCGAGTCAAATGAAAGTGAGACAACCCGCCCCGCGCAATAATGGTTCAGTTCATTATTTTCGAGGCATGTGCGTAGCACATACGCATCTCATTTACAAGTGACATGCAGAGGTGAGGTTAAATGTTCTTTAACGCGCTCATACACGGGGTTGAACATGGTTGCGTGACATAATGGACACTTCAAAAGTTGAACAGCTTGGTGTCGTGAGGTTTTTGACAAATGACGATGTTTCCCAAAAAGAAATTATTCGCCGTATGGCTGCCGTATGCGTTGAACATTGCGTGTCATTGGCCACTGTGAAGCGTTGTAGCAAACTGTTCAAACAAGCACATGAAAGTTACAAAGACGATCCATGGCCGGGCCAAAGCCACCGTGCAATCACCCCCAACACAATTGAAAATGCCGTGGTTGCTCAGTGGCTATGGTGTTGGGCTGCTGAGCAAACGATCGGGCGAATAGAATCCCGGTCACGGCGGCTGCATTTCGATGGAGGCGAAATGCGAAAACACCCGTGTACTTAGATTTAAGTGCACATCAAAGAACCCCAGATGAGGGCGACGACTTTTTGTCTGCAATTGTGACCGGGGATGACTCATGGTGCCGCTACTACTAGCCTGAAACACTACGGCAAAGCTTATAGTGGAAACATTTGAATTCACCACTCCCAAGGAAAACAAAGGCCGTCATTTATGCAAGAAAAGCGTTGACTTCTTTTTAGATTGTTAGGGGCCACTATTGACCGAATTTTCTAAACCTGGAGAGTCTCTAAATCGTTTCATATATTGTGAAAGATCGGATCGGCTGCGTGTCGCAATTAAGAGCAAACGACGTGGAAAATTGAGCATTGGGGATATCTTGCTTCACGACATTTCCCGGTCCCACGTCGCTGATGTGGTTAATACAAAACTGGCAAAGTTCAAGTGGGAAACGCTGCAACATCCCTCATGCAGCGCAGACCTGTTACCTTGCGTCTTCCACATTTGGTAAAATTTGAAGAAACTGTTCAAGGGAACCAGATTCGTGTCGGAAGATGACGTGTAGTCATTTACAGATTTTCGAGGCAGCAACCCAAGGAGTTTTATGAGACGGGAATTACGCGACTCGTTAGTAGGACAAGTGTCTAAATACTCATGGTGACTACTTTTAAATAAAGTACCCCGTTTGTCATATATATTCGCATTGGCTTACTTACATTTGTCTCGCCCTCGTATACGTTGCAGAACTCCTGCGTTTTATATGTGCTCTCTGTTGCGACTATAATTTCGGAGCAATTACTCGCAATGCGCAACCGGTGACAGCAATACATTCTAACAAAGGAAAGCGTCATTGAGATTTTCCCCTCGTCGTTGGATATGTTCACAAATGTAAACAAGGTTGTTGAATGACAGACACACACACACACACACACACACACACACACACATATATATATATATATATATATATATATATATATATATATATATATATATATATATATATATTGTGAGACGAGGTTTAGGCAGCCAGTCTCTTCTTTATTATCCCGAGACAGAGCCCCACCACCAGGCCCCAAAACGGTGATGATGAGTATGTACAGGTGAGAATATGAAGCGTATGAATAATGCTCACACTAATTTCCCCGCACGCGCAAGCGGCCAGCCAGGCCGCGACTTAGCCAGGAGGGGAACGCCGAACGAATCGTTTTAGGCGCGAAACGTGAACGATCTCCGAACCACGACAACGATGGTCGGAAGAAACGTCTACGGGAGTAACGCGATAGTTCACTGGGGATGTTTGTTTGTTAATAATATAGGGTCCAAGAAAGCGGGATTCGAACTTCTCGCACAAACCGGGTGCACGAATAGGCGTCCAAAGAAGCACTTCCTCTCCGGGACGAAAGGAGACGTCGCGACGAGAGATGTCGTAATGTTGCGTGCGATCTAGCTGACTAACTTCTGTGTTGAAACGAGCACGTTGACGGCATTCCTCAAGTCTCGAAACGAACTGTTCGGGTGTACTGTCTGAGGTGTTAGTTGGAGCATTGAAGAAAGCGGCGTCGATGGTGAATGTCGGTGAACGGCCGAAAACTAGGTAGAAAGGTGAGTATCCCGTAGTTCGTTGGATAGCGGTGTTGTGAGCAAAAGTCACGAAAGGTAAAAGTTTGTCCCAATTGTCGTGGTTTGGCCCGATATACATCGATATCATATCTATTAGTGTGCGATGAAATCGCTCGGTTAAGCCATTTGTTTGTGGGTGATATGCGGATGTCGTCTTATGAACTGTGCCACAAGCTCCGAGTACTTCTGCGAGCATTGTTGACATGAAAGTCCTGCCGCGGTCGCTTAACAGTACACGAGGGGCACCATGGCGCAGCACAATGGCATCTAGAAAGAAGGTGGCGACGTCGGAGGCTGAACTAGAGCGTAGAGGAGCGGTTTCTGCGTAACGTGTGAGCTGGTCAACAGCTGTCACGACCCATCGATGACCCGCTGGCGTTATGGGCAAAGGGCCGACTAGGTCTATCCCAACGATGGCAAACGGTGTCTCGGGACATGGGATGGGCTGTAAAAGCCCAGCAGGAGGCGAAGTCGGTCGTTTCC
The DNA here is from genome assembly GCF_038994185.2 of Dermacentor albipictus. Taxonomy (NCBI): domain Eukaryota; kingdom Metazoa; phylum Arthropoda; class Arachnida; order Ixodida; family Ixodidae; genus Dermacentor; species Dermacentor albipictus. Next base: position 89,315,129 of record NC_091830.1, on the reverse strand, counting down.
GCCGTTGACACTGAACGCAAGAAGCGACGTACTTGGCCACAAAGGTAGACATGCCTGGCCAAAAGAAACGGCTCCTAACGCGGTGGTATGTTTTGTGGAATCCCAAATGGCCAGCAGATGGGTCGTCGTGCAAGGCTTCAAGGACTTGTGTGCGCATCGAGCGTGGAAGAATAGGTACCCAGCTGTGTCCGTCGGAGTTGTATATGTAGCGGTACAGCACATCGTTGTCAAGCTTAAATAGTCGCAGTTGTCGACGTAATCTGGCATTTGGTGCAGATGTAGTTCCGCACAGGCGTTGGATGATGCTGTCGCAGTAGGGGTCAGAACGTTGACACGAGGCGAGGTGACAGAGGCGATTGGAAGATAACGTGTCAGTAACCGTGAGAGGTAATAACGGTAATAACGGGAGTGACGACTTAGTCTCATCATCAAGTGGCGAGCAATCGAGAGGTGTACTCGAAGCTAATAATGGCAGCGGGCAGCGAGAGAGAGCGTCGGCATCTTGATGCTTTTTCCCAGACTTGTAGACAACGTCAAAGTCGTACTCTTGTAAGCGTACCACCCAGCGACCAAGTCGTCCGGACAAATTTTTGATTGACGACAACCAGCATAAGGCGTGGTGGTCGGTTATGACCGTGAAATGGCGTCCGTAAAGATATGGTCGAAATTTTTGGATCGCCCGAACTACTGCGAGACATTCCTGTTCTGTGATCGAGTAATTCATTTCGGCAGGTGTTAGTGCTCGACTGGCATAGGCAACAACTCTCTCTCGTGAGGTGGTATCCCGCTGTAAAAGTACAGCACCGATCCCATGGCCACTAGCGTCGGTGTGCAAGCAAGTTGGTGCGTTGTCATCGAAGTGACAGAGGACAGGGTCGCTGGTTAGTGCCTGCTTGAGGGCTTGGAAAGAAAGTTCGCATTCATCTGTCCAAGGGAAAGCAGTGCCCGACGTGAGCAACTTGTGTAGCGGCGACGCCATGGCTGCAAAATGACTGATGAAGCGGCGGAAGTAGGATGCCAGGCCTAAGAAACTTCTTAATTGCTTTTGATTTTCAGGGCGAGGGAAGCGATGCACGGCAGCAACCTTTTCGGGATCTGGTCGAATGCCATCTTTGCTGATAAGATGGCCCAATACTTTGATGTTCTTTCTGGCAAAATGGCATTTCTTTGTGTTGAGTTGGAGGCCAGCGTTGGAAATGCAAGTGAAAACTTCGTCCAAGCGCTCAAGGTGCTGACTAAAAGTTGTAGAAAAAATAACGATGTCATCTAAATAGCACAGACAGGTCTTCCACTTAAGGCCACGTAAAACTGTGTCGATCATGCGTTCAAATGTTGCAGGGGCATTACATAAACCGAACGGCATGACGTTGAACTCGTAAAGTCCGTCTGGCGTTGCAAAGGCTGTCTTGTCCTTGTCCGCTTCGTGCATGGGGATTTGCCAATATCCGGATCGGAGGTCTAGACTAGAGAAATATTCCGCACCCTGGAGGGAGTCAATGGCATCGTCAATTCTTGGCATCGGATATACGTCTTTGCGCGTGATCTTATTAAGGGCTCGATAATCGACGCAGAATCGTACGGAGCCGTCTTTCTTGCGAACCAGCACGACAGGAGACGACCAAGAACTGGAGGATGGCCGAATGATGTCTCTTTTGAGCATGTCATCAACGTTATCCGCAATGATTTTCCGTTCTGCGGAAGACACGCGATACGGGCGGCGGCGTACAACCGAACTGCCTTCGGTTTCGATGCGATGTACTGCGACGGAAGTGCGCCCCAGAAGCTTGGAGTGGACGTCAAATAAGGCTCTGTGTTTGTGCAGGAGTGCCAGAAGGTCTTCTTTCTGCGCAGTGGTCAAATCGGGATTTATCGCGGCCGTTAAAGCAGCGGCAGCAGTGTGATAATCAGTTGTGGTAGACAAAGGTGGTGATTCGGTGTGAAGCGGTACCAGCGAAAGAGGTTCGGTGTCAGTAAAGCATGTCACAGTAGAGCCCTGGGAGAGCACAACTGGGGAAGAAGTAGGGTTATGAACAGCGACTGAGGCTCTACCGTCCTGAAACCGTACTAGGCTAGGAGCAAGGCTAAGCCCACCAGAAATGCAGTAACCACTCGGTGCAAGGAACACATCACCATTAATAATAGTGTCGGAAGTCAGCGTCAGAATATGCTCAGTGCCCGCGGGAATGAAACAGTCGGTAGACGTGACAAAACGCAGGCTATGATCATTGACAGAGGACGAAGATTCAGTGTCTGTCATATGAATAGTTCGCTGACGGCAAGAGATTAAAGCTGAGGCGGAGGACAGGAAGTCCCATCCCAAAATCATCGCGTAAGTGCACGAAGACAGCACGACGAACTGAATGTGGTGGAGGATGCCATCAATGAAAACGCGCGCAGTGCAAACACTGGAGGGCTGAACAAGAACTGCATTAGCACAACGAAGGGGAGGGCCATTATACGGTGCCTTCACTTTTCGCAATCGAGAACACAAGTCAGCACTAATAACGGAAAGCGATGCACCTGTGTCAACCAAGGCTTCGATTCGGACACCTTCAACAAACACCAAAAGTACATTTGACGGGCGCTCCGGAGGCGTTTCACGTTGTCCAAAAGATGCAGCTTTCCCTCCTGAAGCTGCACCATTTAGTTTTCCGGGCGGTGATCGGAGGACGAAGTAGCCGGTCGTAGAGGGGAAGAAGAGCGCCGCATCGGTGATGGAGAGCGACGACGCGGGAAACGCGATGAACTGGCAGTGTTGAAGTCCTGTGGAGATGGGGAACGTGGTGGATAATAAACGTAGTCAGAACGCCGACGTCGTGGTACAGGGCCAGAAAACTGATCCCTTTCAAAGCCGTCATAGCCACGTCTTTCATCTTGCTGACGGCGTCGGCAAAACCTGGAAATGTGGCCACGGATGCCGCAGTAGTAACAAACCGGTCGAGGTGGGCTCCATGCGTTATAAGACGGAACAGGCGATGGTCTTGCAGTGATAGGATTCAGGGACATGTGCGGTGCAGGTGCCTGTTGTGGTGGCTGCTGGGGGAGTGGCGCTATAGAGGCAACCTGAGCGTACGTTGGCGTATGGATAGGGTGCGGGCTCGTGATTTGCGGGCAGGTCACGGCAGCTAGCTCTTCCCTCACGATATGGCGTAGGCCGCCACTAGGAGGCGTCAGATGGACCTCAGGAGGGTTTGACGAAGCTTGGGCGTGCAGTTCCTCACGGATGATAGAGCGGATCAAAGCACGTAGCTCGCTGTCGTTGGACGCCTTGAAATCAGATGTGTCAGGGTGTAAGCGGAGCATATGAAGGTCATCGAGACGCTGACACGTACTGATGATGTCGGCGACGGTAGTGGGATTCAGCACTACAAGAGCATTGAATGCCGCAGTCCCAATACCCTTGAGCAGGTGGCGTACACGGTCACTCTCTGCCATCGAGGTGTTCACGCGGCGGCAGAGGGCGAGGACGTCCTCTATGTACGAAGTGTAGGACTCGCCTGAGTGCTGTACACGCTCAGCAAGCTTCTTCTTAGCGATATCGGAGCGGACAGACGAGTTTGCGAAAATCTGGCGTAGCTGGTTTTTAAAGATGCTCCAGTTGACCAAATCGAGCTCATGATTGTAAAACCATGTTTTCGCAACTCCGGTTAGGTAGAAGGCGACGTGAGCAAGTTTTGCTGATTCGTTCCAGTGGTTAAAGTCACTCACGCGCTCGTATAGCTCCAACCAGTCTTCAACGTCGTCACCTGGAAGCCCAGCAAATACCGGTGGATCCTTCTGAGGGGTGGTGACTGTCCAAGAAGGGGTTCCCGCAGGAGTCGGCAAGGTGGATGTCGTGGTACTGGTCTGCTGGTCTTGCGACATGGTCGAGTGCAGTTGGTAGAGGCGGCGACCCGAGCGGAGCTCCAGGGATGTAGCGTAGGTGAAGCTGGAGAGAGACCGGGAGCGAGAGGGCGAAGGGACCGGACAGCACACTCCACCACTTGTGAGACGAGGTTTAGGCAGCCAGTCTCTTCTTTATTATCCCGAGACAGAGCCCCACCACCAGGCCCCAAAACGGTGATGATGAGTATGTACAGGTGAGAATATGAAGCGTATGAATAATGCTCACACTAAATATATATACATATATATATATATATATATATATATATATATATATATATATATATATATATATATATATATATATATATATATATATTGACGCAAGATGATTTCAAATTATGCGCCAGCCGCCTCCTGCGTCCGTCCAGCTGCGTACTTCTACCTGCGAAAGATAGCGGCAGTGAAGCGGGCAACACGGGCCCGCAAGGCACGCGCAATCGGAGCAGCGTGCCATCTGCGCGGGACACGGGGGAAGAAGAAGTGCGGGTCTCTTGCGAAAAGACTGTGGACGTTCTAGTGAGGCTCTCGTTTAGCTCTTTGTCGGGCACAAGTTCGCCCAAGGTACATTGATTAAAGCAACGTCACTCAACTGTGCGTTACAAATCTGGTGGAGGTGCGGGGTATGATTTCAAGCCCTTCTCAAGCCAGAGAAAGGAGCCCGGACTCACGGCGACTTGGACCCATCGAGTTGACTCCTGTTCACCAACGCAGCAGTCGTCGCCTACGTGGTGAGCCCCCCGAGTTTTCCCCTTTGCCGGTTTCTATCGGAGCGACAGCATCTGCTAGCGGAAACGCTACCCAGATGACGACTCGAACCACGCCAACTCACATCGTGGTCTACTCGCCAATGACGCCAGAGCCTTTCCACGGCGACACATTTGAAGACGCAGAGGACTGGCTGGAACGCTTTGAGCGCGTCGCTGAGTTCAATGGATGGAACGGAGAGCGCAAGATACGAAATGTTTACTTCGCATTAGAGGACAGCGCTCGAACGTGGTTTGAAAACCACGAAGCGACGTTTCTGTCGTGGGATGCTTTCCGACGGGAGTTGCTGGCAGCTTACCCTAGTACCGACCGCAGGGAGAGGGCCGAAGCTGCCCTGCAAGCAAGAAACCAGCGTAATAACGAAAGCGTGTAGAAGACATGTCCCGCCTATTCCGCCGAGCCGATCCGAGCATGAGCGAGGACAAGAAACTACGTCATCTAATGCGTGGCGTAAAACAGGAACTGTTTGCAGGGTTGGTCCGGAGCCCGCCGCGCACCGTCGCTGAGTTTCGTGCAGAGGCGACAACAATGGAAAGCACGTTGCAACAGCGATCAAGGATGTACAACCGGGAGATGAACAGCGCCTCTGTAGACACAGTTCCAGCCGTCCTTGGAAATAGCGTGGAGATCATACGAGAGCTCGTGCGATCTGTAGTGCGAGAAGAGCTCCAGCGGCTACGGCTTGACCAGAACGCTCCAACGCCCTCTTCCCTGGCAGACCTGGTTTGTGAAGAGGTCAGGCAGGTCGTCCGGGAACCACAGCTCAGTGCGCAGCCCCAAGCGCTACGACTGCGCCAACCGAGCGTTTCATATGCCGATGTGCTGCGGCAAACTCCCGCACGTGCTGACGTCGCCGCCACTTCCTCTATGAATAGCTCGATGCCTCGAACTACGCTGCCGCCACCCGAGAGAAGATTCAGGAAGGCTGATGTATGGCGCACTCCTGACCGAATACCCCTCTGCTACCACTGTGGGGAGGCTGGCCACCTGTACAGAATGTGCCACTATCGCCAGGCAGGGCTTCGTGGCTTTCCGGTGAACGCACCTTGTCCCCGAAATTGTGAGCGTCCATCGGAAATCGAAGAATACCTGTCCACTCGTCAGAGCTCCCCATACGCCTACCAGCAACACCAACCTCGATCAGCAGCGCCGTTTAGGCATCGGTCACCGAGCCCCCGCCCGTCTTCAAGCTCCCCAAGACGCCGTTCACAGAGCCCGCTTCGGGAAAACTAGAGTCAGCGACCTCAGGAGGTAAGTCGCTGCCGACGCGAAAAGACAAGAACCTCCATCGATGACTCCGAGCGAAGACGAGGGACTCAGAAACCAGTGTCACAAGAGCGACGTTGGTTCCGATTCACGTGTGTTTGTTGACGGTTACGAAGTGAACGCGTTAGTGGATACAGGTGCGGATTACTCGGTAATAAGTAGTGAGCTTGCCAGGAAACTGAAGAAAGTGCTGACACCATGGAAAGGGCCACAAGTTCGCACCGCAGGAGGACACCTCATCGACCCCGCTGGAAAGTGCACGGCTAGAATAGGATTACGAGGCTTCACGTACGTCGCTAGCTTTATCGTCCTTCCCGAGTGCTCAAGAGACTTGATTATTGGCATGGACTTCTTGCAGGATAATGGCGCTGTAATCAACTTGCGGGAATCATGTGTTTCCTTTTCAACAAAGCACGCTATCGCAGCATTCAACACTGAAGAAAAATTCGACGCCCTTTACATTGCCGATGACGACGTGATGCTTCCTCCTAGATCCAGCGTAGCCGTCGCAGTAAGAAGCGACGCGTTCAGTGACTGCGAAGGAATTCATTCAGTGACTGCGAAGGAAACGCGAAGGACTGCGAAGCAACACCAGTCTCCTACTCGAAAAAGGGATCTGCGTGGCAAGAGGGCTTGTTCATCTGCGTGGTGGATGTGCCAACGTTTTCCTCACTAATTTTGGAAATGAGGTGCAACATGTCGCGAAGGGAACCGTTATTGCCAGCCTTAATAACTTCGTCCAAGTTACAGACCTGAGCATCCCAGAGATTTCAACATCGAAATTCCAAGATGCGGATTCTGTCCTTGCAGCCATCGACATCGAACCAGGTCTATCGCCCAGACAAAAGGAGCAAATAGAAGCCCTCGTAAGAGAGCTCGCCGAATGTTTTTCAATGTCATCCAAAGTCCGGCGGACATCTATTGCCAAACATCGGATAATTGTCGACGAAGCAGTGAGGCCTATTTGCCAGCATCTCTACAGAGTGTCACCAAAAGAGAGAGAAGCTATAGGAAGTCAAGTTAAGGAAATGCTGGAAGATGATGTAATTCAGCCGTCGGCAAGTCCGTGGGCGTCGCCTGTGGTACTCGTAAAGAAAAAGGACCAGACCTTGCGCTTCTGCATTGATTATCGTAAGCTGAACGCCGTCACAAAGCGGGATGTGTACCCACTTCCAAGAATCGATGACACTCTAGATAGACTACGAGATGCCAAATTCTTTTCCTCCCTGGACCTCAAAAGCGTCTACTGGCAGATAGAAGTGGACGAACGAGATCGTGAAAAGACGGCATTTGTGACGTGACGCATATATATATATATATATATATATATATATATATATATATATATATATATATATATATATATATATATATATATGTGTGTGTGTGTGTGTGTGTGTGTGTGTGTGTACCTCGACTAATTTTATAAGGAGCAGGCCGAGCTGCAAAGTGAGCCCCCCCCGAACGAAATTTCTGGCTACGCCACTGATGCATAGCTATTAGTTTGTAAACGTCGTGCTTCTATTTTTTCAAACTTTCGAATTTTCCAAAATATTTTAAACAAAATTCAGGCCCTAAATTGAAGTTCTGTTTCCAACAGACACTAGGATTTAACTTTTTCTCTCAAATGCAACCAATTTCAATAAAAGCGATTAGCAGGATTATCTCAGAAAAGCGTTTCTGCGTTTTACAAGTATTTGAATAGGCCGCGTCGGATTGGGCCCGAGCTAAAGCTTCCTCTTAAACAATTTATCGAGGGATCAAATACATGAATAATAACTGCATTGTCATTGCCGAAGATGCTGCAAACGAATTCTTGAAAGCTACGCACTGTAAATACAAGTAAAATATGTATTTTTTCATAAAATGTTTTACTCGTATGTGCCAAAAATTGTGCCCAACATAACTGACGTCAATGCTTCTATGTTTTTTGTCTATTTATTAAGTAAAGAAAATATCACACGAACTTTAGAGCTATATCAGTTCGAAACCAGGAAAGCAGTGCATGCCGCTGATATGAAAAATTAAAAGGCAATGAAGTGAACAAGTTGAGGACAAATATGTTAAGGAAACTTTGTCATTCAAGAACCGTGCTTACATTCTTGTATATATGCAATGGCCAGTGAAAAATCTCAATGACACTGTCGTTTGTTCCAATGTATTACGCAGGAGTAGCTGTCCCTTGTCGTGTATCGTGAGTAATTGCACCGAAGCTTGAGTCGCGACAGAGAGCACGTATAAAAAGCAGGAGTTCTGCAAGATATAAGAGGGCAAGTCAAATGAATGAGCCAACAACGGGGTACTTTATTTAAAAGTAGTCTTCATGAGAATTTAGACATTTGTCCTATTGACTAACGAGTTGCGTGATTCCCGTCTTATAAAACTCCTTGAGTTGCTGCTTCAAAAAGTCTGTATCTGGTTCCCTTGAGCTGTTTTTTCGGTTGCCCCAAAATGTAGAAGTCGCAAGGTGACAGGTCTGAGCTGTACGGTGGATCTTGCAGCGTTTCCCACTTGAACTTTGCCAGTTTTGTATAAACCACATAAACGACGTGGGGACAGGCATTGTCGTGGAACAAGATGACCCCATTCGTCAATTTTCCACGTTGTTCGTTCTTGATTGCGACACGCTGCCGTTTTGGCGTTTCACAATATCGGAAACAATTGATAGCCTCTCAAGATTTATCAAATTCTATCAGTAATGGACCCTGTCGATCGAAAAAAAAAGTCAACAACGCCTTTCCAGCGGAAATGATGGCCTTTACGTTCTTTGGGCGTGGTAAATTCGAATGTTTCCACTGTAAGCTTTGCCGTCGTGTTTCAGGCTCGTAGTAGTGGCACCAAGGTTCGTCCCCGATCACAGTTGCAAACAGGAAGTCGTCATGCTCATTGTGATACCCGATCAGATGAGTCAAGGCAGCGCGAAACTTCTCCGTCTTCTCGCGATGGATAAAAATCTTGGGGATCCATTGCGCACCAAAGAGCCGATAACCGAGAAGCTCATGAATTATGGCGTGAACCGAACCGTGACTGATGTTCAGACGGTCTGCCATTTCATCGATGCTTATCCTCCTTTCTTGTTTCAGCAGCTCATGAACCTTTGAAATTGTGTGGGCGGTGATTGCTCGATGGTTTTGGCCCGGTCTTGCAATGTCTTTGCAGCGTCCTTTGAACCGTTTGCTCCAACGCTTCACAGTGATCAATGAAATGCAGTGTTCAACGTACACGGCAGTCATATTGTGATTAATTTCTGTTTTGGAAACACCTTCAGCTGTCAAAAACTTCGCGACACCGAGCTGTTCAACTTTTGAAGTGTCCATTATGTGACGCAGCCATATTCAAACCAGTGTATGAGAGCATTAAAGAACATTTATCTTCACACCTGCGTGTGACTTTTGTAAATGAGACATGCCGTTCTCCTGCGCGCATGCCTCGCAGATAATGAACCGAACCATTATTGCGCGGTTAGGGTAGGCTCACTTTCATTTGACTCGCCCTCGTACATTAGAAATGCAAAGATACAATGGGATATGCAAATGCGAAAATACGGCTTGATAAAGGACAAAAAAGTGTCACTGGAAACAAAGTTCACTGCATGTATACACAAAACCTTGCAACAAGATATTTAAGTATACGTAAAAGTCTCCAATGAGTCTATGTATGTAAGAAGACGTAACTATATATAATGCGTCAAACAAGGCAAATAAACATGTTGCACAATCATAGATTCACAGAATCCTAGATTCCGCCCCCATTCCATCCACTCCCCCCGATGTATTGCGCGCGACGGAAGGCGGCGCGCTTGCTCCCCGCTTTTCTCCTTTGCGCACACAAGACTGAGCCACCATCGTCGGCTCACCCATTCCACCTCCCCTCCCACGCTTTCACTCGCACATACAGCATGCAGCGCGTGGTCACGATGTTATCACCCTTGGACTTTATACGAAACATGAGGGCGATGGCACGAATGCGCCTGGAGTGTCCATATAATTGCTTTCGCAATAATATAATAAACGTATCCGGCAACTGAAGCGTCCCGTCGCCCATTACTTTCCGCAAAAGAAGTATCAAAATCGATCTTTCACCATGCGACAATGAGTGAGTGAAGAAACATTTATTGTAGGTCCGGCGAGGACGCGAACTCGTCGCGCACCCGGCTAGTCCCACGTCGGGACCGGCAGGGCTAGCCCACCGGCCCGGTCGCGGGCACGCCGGACAGCCAGGATTTGCTGTTCCAGAGCGGGGCTACGCAGAAGCGAGTCCCACTCCTCCTTGATGAACTTAGGGTATGTTGACCCGCACTCCCACAGCATGTGCGCTAGAGTAGAGGTCTGCCCGCAGGAGGGGCAGGCGTCGTCGCGATACACGTCCGGGTAAGCCTCGTGGAGAACGGACAGACACGGATACGTACTAGTCTGCAGAAGCCTAAGAGAAACGGCTTGCGCCCTATTCAACCTGGGGTGAGGGGGTGGAAAGACCCTTCTAGACATGTAGAAGAATTTAATAATCTCGTTATGAGTAGCGGGGGCATCCCTGTGGCCGTAGGGAGGAGGGGAGTCGGTGCTTCTTGCAGAGGAAGCGCGGTCGGTGAGGTCACGCGCAGCCTCGTGAGCAGACTCATTCAGGTTCTGGGGGGCACCCTCGACCGACCCTACGTGAGCTGGAAACCAGAGGATTAAATGATGCGTGAGAGCATATCGATTCGAGTTGCTAAGAAGACGAGCAGCTTGCTTGGCGATGCAACCCTTCTGAAAAGCCCTAACTGCCGTTTTGGAATCGCTATATATCTCGGACCCACGACCGTCTAGCAGGGCGAGGGCGATGGCGGCTTGCTCGGCGACTCCGGGGTCTGAAGTGCGAATGGAGGCGCAATTAGAAATCTTGCCGCTGGAGTCGACCACAACGATGGCAAAGGTCTTCCCATCGCTGTACTCCGCGGCGTCGACGAAGCTTGCTCTAATGTCTCGTTGCTTTATCTGTTTGAGGATGGCTGCTGCTCTGGCCTTGCGTCTGCCCTCGTTATGGACGGGATGGACGTTTCGGGGCACAGGGGCCACTTCGAACTTGTCTCGAATGCACCTAGGGATCGGGGTACTGACCATCGGGAATCCCGCAGGGTGGTAACCCAACTCTTCGAGGATGTGTTTACCTGCCGCTGTGGTGCTCAGGCGAGTGAGTTGCGCACGTTCTTGGGCCTCGGCAATCTCCTCGGCAGTGTTATGCACCCCCAGCTTGAGGAGATCCTCGGTATGGGTCCTGATGGGTAGCCCGAGAGCCCTCTTGACCACTTTGCGGATGAGAGCGTTGAGCTTGTCTCGCTCCGCTCTGAGCCAGTTGTGCATAGAAATTGTGTACGTAAAGTGACATAGCACGAAGGCATTGATAAGCCTGAGGAGATTGTTTTCCTTCATTCCTCGGTGCCGGTTTGCTATTCTGCGAACGAGGCGGAAAGCGTTGTCCGTCTTTGCGATGATCTTGCGGAGAGCCGTTCCGTTCCCGCCGTTGAATTCGACAAACATGCCGAGGACCCGAATAACGTCGACCCTGGGTATCACCCCCCCGTCACAAGTACGAAGACTGATGCTGCTTTCGGAAACTGGCTTCCAATCTTTGGGTCTGCCTCCCTTCTCTTTTCTGTAAAGCAGAAGCTCCGACTTGGCGGGGGAGCATCGAAGTCCGGTGGGGCGGAGATACTCCTCGATCACATCGATCGCCTCCTGCATGGATTCTTCGACTCTGCCCTCACAGCCGCCGGGGCACCATAAGGTGATGTCGTCGGCGTATATGGTGTGCTTGACGCCCTCTACGCGTGCCAACCTCTCGGAAAGACCAATCATACAGATGTTGAACAGGGTGGGTGAGATGACGGCGCCCTGAGGAGTGCCCCGCCCTCCGAGGGGCACATCGTTGGAGCGGAAGTCCCCAATGCGAAGCTTGGCCTTCCTGTCCGTTAGGAAAGAGCTGACGTAGCTATGGAATCTGTAACCGAGACCCAGGTCTGAAATGGTCTTTACGATGAAGCTGTGGAGCACGTTGTCGAAAGCTTTCTCGAGGTCCAGACCGAGCAAAGCCTTGACGTCTCTGGAACGGCCATCCACAATCTGATGCTTTATTAGCTTCATTGCATCCTGCGTCGAGAGTCCGGCGCGGAAGCCGATCATGTTGTAGGTGTAAACCTCGTTGTCTTCGAGGTACCCGTTGACCCTGTTGAGGACGACGCGCTCCATGACCTTGCCGACGCAGGAGGTTAGAGAAATCGGCCTGAGGTTCTCGATGTTCGGGGCCTTGCCGGGCTTGGGAATGAGCACCGTACAGGCCATCTTCCACTCTGCAGGAACAACGCCGCTATTCCAGCACTCGTTGATTTTGTCGGTCAGGAATACGATCGACGTGTCCTCGAGGTTTCTCAACATTCTGTTGGTGACTCCGTCTGGACCAGGCGCAGACTTGCGGTTGAGTGCGAAGATGGTCTGTCTGACCTCGGCAACGGAGAAGTCTTCATCGAGCTCGGGGCGTGGAGGGCCTCGGTAGTCCGGGAGTTGGGTCACTGGATCTCCATCGCGACAGACGGGCAAGTACTTCTGTACGAGTTTTGAGACGAGCTCATCAACCGTGTGAGACCTGGTGGCTTCGTGAAGGGCCCGGGCCAACGTATGCCGCTGATTTGACTTTGAACCGCTTTCGTCGAGAAGGTGCTTCAGCATACCCCAGGATTTGCCGTTGCGCATCTGTCCGTCGACGGATTCGCAGAGCTCGTCCCACTGCTGCTGGCATAGCGCCTTGCAGTGTTCATCGATGACCTTGTTGAGCTCTGAGATCTTTTTTCGGAGTCTGCGATTGAGCCTTTGGCCCTTCCATCGGCGGAGCAGGGCGTTTTTGGCCTCGATCAGGTGGGCAAGTCTGCTGTCCATCCGCTCGACGTCGAGATCGGTTTCTACTTTCTTGGTAGCCGCGGAAGCGTCGTTCCGGACGCCTTCGCACCATTCTTCGAGGGTGGCGGGTGCCCTGTCTTTGCCGGGTTCTTCGCGAATCTTGCGAAAGCGGTCCCAATCGATGAACGTGAATTCCTTGATCCTACTCCGAGACACCTTGAAGTTGGTCTCGAGAATGTAGTGGTCGCTGCCGAACTCCATGGCGGTGTTCTCCCAGCCCACGTCCTCAACGTTCCTGACGAACGAGAGGTCGGGTGTCGAGTCCCGGGTGACGGAGTTGCCGATGCGCGTAGGAAAATTCTTGTCAGTGACCAGAGTGAGGTCCATCTCGTTGGCGTCTTGCCACAGGTTGCGCCCCTTGGTAGTGTCGTAGACGTAACCCCAGATGCCGTACGGTGCGTTGAAGTCACCGACGACTACTAAGGGTCGAGGGCCGGCCAAGTCGGTCGCTTTCTTGAGGATGGTCTTGAACTGCTGGCGCGAGTCCCTGGGGCTGCTGTAGATATTGAGGACGAACACGCTGTTTCTGCGCTGATTCTGCTGTGGTACGTTGAGCAGGATCTCAACCATGACGTATTCAATTCTACCACTTGCCAGCTTGAGGTCGTGGGTGAGATGAGTCAGCCTTTTATCAATCAAGGTGCAAATCCCTCGCCCCCCGGGCAGGCCCGACACGGCCCTGTAGTCCTGGAGCGAGGCGGCGGAGACTAATGTTTCCTGGAGAGCAATGATTTGAGGTTTGACAGCGAAAGACCTGAAGAACTGCTGCAGAGGGGCTTTTTTGTTAGAATACCCCCTGCAGTTCCATTGCCAAATGCGAAAACTCTCCTTGGACCTATCCATTATGGCGGACCGGATGGACTACCACCTAATGGGGCAGTTAGGGCTGTGCAAAGACTGGGGCCTCCTGTCGCCGCCCTGGTTGGATATTGAAGTCTAGCTTCCTTTAGTATGGCGGGAACGGTGAGCGGTTGGACGACGGAGGCGGATGAAGCCATTCGCGCCTCAATGGCATCTATGCGATCAGTGAGAGCTCCGAGGCCCCTGTTGGGGTCTCCGAGTGCAACCTGAATTTGACGAACGTTATCGGTGAGACAACTGACGCTAGCAGTGACCTGTCTGAGGCCATCTGCCAGCCCAATGAGAGTTTGCTTAATCTCGCTGACTTCTGCGGACAACGCTCCCGATTCACCTGTTTGTTTTACTACTGCTCTGCGTTTGGTGGACGTCGCAGTACCGTCTACTGGGGCTGGGATTGGAGTCTCTGTGGCCCTGCCTGGCGCACAGTTATCCGACACATTCGAAACGAGTTTCCGAATCTCTGCCATTTCGTTAACTAGCCTCTTGATCGTGCTCTTGAGATCGTCGTTCTCTTTGCGTAAGCGAGTGACTTCCGCGTCCCTAGCTCGCTCTGGGTGTTGGTCGTGACGAGGTGCCTGAACAGCTTCTACATTGGCACCGGGCTTGGGACGTGCCAGATCGGCCCAAAGGAGGGTCGGCTGCTTCCCCAAATATGTGGAGGCGGGCTGAGGTCCAGATGCTGGCTGGGTTCTGCAACCCGGGCCGCCCCTGGAACCGGATCTGGATCTGGATCGGACTCGGCATCTTGACATCGACCTGGCCCTGGAGGCGGAGCGGCTCCTGATGTGACCCCTGGAGCGGCCACGAGACCTGGATCTCCCCCTGGACCGGGAGCGGCTGCGACCGTGTTGGCGTTCACGCGATGCTTGCCGGGCTTGATTCGCGCCTTCCATGGGCGGGAAATGTTCGGCGTTGAGGGCGCGGGAGCGTTCCCCCCGTCTGCGTCTGACGAGATATGGCGTCTGAAATCGTCGCTTGCACTCCTTGGCGGCGGTAAGGTGGTCGCCACCGCACAGCTTGCATTTGGGATCGCAGCTATGCTGGGCATCGGGGTTTGCTTCTCCGCATCCTCTGCAGATGGCGTCGTTCGGCGAAGGGCAGACGTCGGAGCGGTGCCCGAGCCTGCCGCAGCTATAACACACGTCCATTTGCTTGCGAAATAAAGTGCACCTGACAATAGTGCCGCCGTAGGAGACAAAATTTGGCACTCGGTACCCATCGAACAGGACCACCACGGTGCCGGTGTTCTTGATTCTTTTAGCGCCCAGCGCCGTGGGATTTCTCGGGTTTACAAGTTTTTTGTCGATCACCGCGGGCCCGTCGCTAAGGGAGACGCCTCGGATGACGCCCTTGCACGTGTAGTGGGGGGCGGCCTCGTAAGCGCTCACCTCGAAACGTTGACCAGCGACGGAGATGCCCTCGACGCCGACGTAGCGTGCAGCGTTGTCCCTGTTTGGTGTGCTGATCACCATTATGTTTTGTTGAAAGTTAGGACACATTGTGTCCGTGTCTCGCGACGCCGAATCAAGCCCGGCAGCCTGCCATATGGCGTCGGCGACTGCGGTAGGTCCGCACTTGCTGATACACAGGCCTCCCCTGGGCCGCACGACGATCTTTGCCTCTTCCTTGGGCATCTGAGGCATCCTGGCTCCTCGAATTATCTTGCCTTTAATGCCCGCGAGGTCGGCGCTACGCCGAGCGTGGGAACTGGTGTTATGCTGAACGTCGGCCGCACTGGCATTGACCGCGTTTCTCGTGCTCCTTGAAGAACGTCTGGCGGCAACGAGCTGCCACCCTGAGTCTTTAGTGAAGTCCTCGGGGGATAAAAACTCCCCTTCCACCTCACACTCCATCACAAAGTCCGTGGAAAAAGCCTCCGCCGAGAAGAGGTGGGCTAGCGATGCCTTGCCTCGCGAACCCTAGCACGGTTAGGCTCAGCACACAGTCATGGCGTAGTCGAAAGAAAAACGGCAAGAAATGTCACAAAAGTCCACACACCCACAAAAGTCGGGTATCAGCGTGTTCCTCTTGACTTCACGGATCCGAAAATGTAGAAAGTTCAGGGGTACACACTCGAAAAACATACGAAAATGTTGGCAAAAAGCGGGAGCCGAGCGAACCACGTCAAATGTGGCTGAAACCCACTGCCCACATCCACCATACGACAATTCACTGCGCCGCAACAATGTATTTTTTTTTCTGTGAGGTGGAGGCACCGAAATGAAAAAAAAAACGCATAGGAAAGTATGTTGGCCAGAATCTAATGCCTACTTCGGGCACCTAATGGGGCTATGGAAGGAATACCGAAGAAAACATGAGACGCTTGGTCCACTGAGAACCATACGCATACTGCTCAGTATCCTACAGCGGCGAAACAAGACTTTCCGGAAAGGTTCCGCTCAAGGAATGCAGTGCAATCCTTCGAGTCCCCACAGTGATGGCGGTGAGCGACCATTGTTTTTTTTCTTCTCGTCTGCTAGCCAGAAAGCGTCCAAAACCTTGTCCGGTGAAAGTCCACTCGGCCAGAGCAAACCGAACGCGCACCGAAGTGCACCGCACGGGGTTCGGGGCCATACGAGAAAAACGTATGCGCTCTGGCTGGCTCTGGCAGCCCGCGGGTAGGGTAGCAAGAACAGAAAAAAATTGAAGAGGCTCGTGTCCTCGCGAATAAAAGTCAAAGTAGAAAAAATAAATAAGAACGTAGTTACTTTGGCTGGCTTTAGTGTCTTGACATGGATGTTCTGGCGTAGGTTAAAAAAAATGTTGATATTTTGTTATGTGACATGACGGCACAAATGAACCACCACAACGCTTCGTCTCATTGGACCTCGCTGCCTGCTTTGTCAACTCGTCTGCTAGTGTCTTGATTTGGCTTGTCTCGTTGTATGTTCCGATGTAAGACTTTAGAAAAGTCAATAGACCTTTGGCGTCAAATGTTTATAACAACATTAAACCCACAAAGTTCCGCAATTGAAAATCTAAAGCACAACTTTGGAAATGTCAATGCACCTTTCACATCAAGAGCTTATGAGATTTATTCCCATAAAGTTTCGCAATTGACATCCATGCGCTCCATAGATTCCGTGGTCCAGTGAGATGCCGCGGTGAGCCCGCTCACCATCAAAGCGCCCTTGAAACTTTGTGCTCGGATGGGACTGCTTGGCGTTATGCGACTCCCGGTGTATGGGCGTTGCCGCGAAATCCAGCCCGAGTTTGCAATCTTCGCGGTTAAATGTCTTTTCGAGCGTCAAAAAGACATTCTAGACAAAATCCAGAGTGATTTCCGGTGCTGGGGGTCGCTTTGGTCGGCGGTGCATGGACAGCACGAAAAAATTTCGGGGGGGGGCTGAAGCCCCATAAGCCCCCCCCCTGGCTACGCCCCTGCTATGCATGAAGAACAGATATTGTGGTTCTGTAAACGGCATTTATTATAACAGTCAAAGCGGACAAGTTTTCTGTGTCAATTTGTATCTTACGTGAATTGGTTACGTTGTGTACAAGGGTTCTGTAAAAGCCGTATTTCCACAATACTAAATTTTTTTGAGATTCATGTGTACCATATGTATTTTGTCCGTTGTAGATGTACTATTAGATGCAATTCACAGAATTGTGATATCATTTTTCATTGTTAGTTTCGTTTTCTGAAAATATTCAATTTTGGCCAATTTTTTATAAATAATTGACCACCTAAATGAAAAATTCGAAGCCAGTAGTCACTAGAATTAAACTTTTTCTTTTATATGCAACAAACCTCCTCAAATTTGGTGTAGTGGTTGCAGGGAAAAACGAAGTCCCCTTCTACATGTACCTAAATAGGAGCACCCGAGCTAAAGCTTCCTCTTAAGGAGGCTAGGCTGCAACGTGCAGCTACACACGTACACACACATATATATATATATATATATATATATATATATATATATATATATATATATATTGTTGGGCCAGTGGCGTAGCCCCCCCCGAACCAAATTTCTGGCTACGCCACTGCATGGTATGTAACCGTTGTCCAGGAATACAAGAAGACGAAGAGGTGAAGCGTCGCTCGAGAGAAAAAAAGAGAAGTAATTCCTGATCTCCTGTTTGGAGCGTGGTAGTCATCTTTTATTTACTCCCCGGGCAGAAGTTAACCCACAGTAAATAGTTCTATCTGAACTTGAACAGTTCGTTACAGTATATTACAACTGCCGCAAAGGTAATCACATTCTAGCCGCCTACATTGTTGTGGGGATATTGCATCCTAGAAACAAGGTGTTGCCGAAAGTGCGCAAGGGGCGGTTGTAGTGGAGTAGCTACATTCAGCACGCCGGCACTTTTTAGAGGCTGTTTGCAGCAAGCTCGCGCAAAGCTACTGCACATCTTTAGTGGCAATAACAGGTTAATGAAGCTGTTTATTAATGAAACATTGCACCGTGAAATTTTTGTGCGTGTGTGCACCACGCAACATGCCGATTCTTAGTTCCTAAATGAAGCGGGAAGGTTTCGTCGACCCTGCGCAGATGGGGAAGAAGACCGTGAAGACGGCCGACCACATCTGCCACCGCTAATTTCTAACCAGTTAGAGCAAATAAAGTTTTTCCTCCTCCTTCTCCTACGATACAGAGAGAAATTATCACAACCACGAGTAGCAGGCAATAAAACCATCTCGGTGTATCACCACTTGCGTTACTTCTAACTAAAACAAATACGATAGAACCCATCCTACGATAAGTCGGTGTTACTGCTACTAGCATTAACCAAATGCACAAACTCAGCGTATTGCTACTGAGCAAAAGCGCGTATATGAGAGGTGTATGCAGCTTAACTCCTCTCCTATGCTTCCCATGTGGCATGCTGCGCCAACTAGCGCCACTGCCGAGAAATGCGCTTGTGCCGCTCAAAGGCGCCGTACGAGCTACAAGGCGAAACCTGAAGTACCACAGTATGGTGGTACTTTGGTACTTTCTTTTAAATAGGACATTTACGTTCATTTTTGCCCGATAGTACTAATAAACTCTATTAACGCTAATTGCAAAAAAATCTTGTTTTTGATAAATTCTCATTCATACAGTTGTCTCTGAATACTTCTCTGAATCGACAGGCCATATGAGGACCGCGATAAGATGGTAATTTTATGACGTTACTAAGGTGATGACGATGGTAAATCGACAGTGTGACGACTACGACATAACGAGAGCCGCGTGTCGAAGGTAAAATTGCTGCTATGGGGCGAACATGACTGCATGCATGATAATGACTGTCACACGACTATGGCATGACAACTGCGACCTAATCACGAATGAATGGCAGCAGCATAATTTCAATGAAATGACCTAGAATGATTTATATCAGTGGAATGAAGAAGCTAGTATGACGACGTCATGACTACCATGGGATGACTATTACTGTGCTGACAACGACGTGGCCACAACCGCATGACCCTGCCTCAATCCCAAAAACTGAGTTCTGAAATTTGAGCTCTCGCAAACGCTCTCACAAGACATGTCGCAAAATTTCTGCGTTCTAAAACGGTCGTGGTCCAGCACGCCGTGTCTTGTGCTTCGACAAGCTTCATAGATGAAGAACAGTACGTATTTCTCTGTATGCCCCACGATGGTGGCGGAGGGACGAGTTCTTCACTGAAATCAGCCGCACTCGTTCTGTGACGATGCCACAAGCTGACCCTTCGAGAGGTAGACACAGATAATCTGCACGAGGAACTTACGAGGTTTTTAGTTTTCTTTGCATTGTCAAGAGGAGTTGCCAGCGCCGATAAAGCTGCCAGCCATTCCTTTAAAGTGACACGTATAAAAAACTGTCTGACAAAACCAGGCAAGTCTTCGAAAGGCCGTCCCGATAAAAGTGAAGATGTCGAACATGGCCGCAACTGAATCTCTCCGCGTACCAACCTCCAGGAATGCGCATTCTCCACGGTTCCTCAGTGCCGTCACCAGGAGCGATGGACTCAGGGGCTCCTGGAATTGGCAGCGCTTCGCCGTCTGCACCATTACCGCTGCGGCTGTCGCCTTCGTCCCAACGCTGATATTAATCAGCGACTACTGCGTCACTTGGCGTCGTACACGGGGTAAAGTGATCGACGAACGCGAACAGCCGTTTTCTTGCTCCAGAGAAGCGCAGCAGCTAATGCGATGCGTCAATACCAGCGTGGATCCGTGCTACGATTTCTTCGCGCACGGTTGCTCCGACGTTATCGAGTTTGACAGCTGGCAGGACACCAGCACGCGAAGTGAGCTCGAGCGTATCGTGGTTACCGGAGCATTGCCACCCGACATTGAGCGCAGCCGATCAGGATATTTCCTTATTGCGTACATCAGGGCTTGCGTTAACCCCGTGGTGAGTCCCCGAGATTTCGCCTGCGATTTCGGGAGACCCTGTTTCGGAAGGAAAAGAGCATTGTAAAGAGCATGGACAGAAAGAAGGCCTTCGTTTACGCAACGAGATTGACATTAAAGTATCAGATCTACATATAATTTTACGTGTTATTTGACACCCTCTCTCGAATACTTTTCATTGGCTACAAAGCAATTTGCACTGTGAACCACACTATCAGGGGTATACTAGCCACTTCTATAAGAGCGCTCAACGTTGGCCTAAACGCAAGCACGAACATCGAAAGTGCACTTCAATTCGCAGCCACCATATGCAGCCAGACATATACCACCGATATTGAAGTCCTAAATTACACAGCGGCCAATCGCAATGATTTCAATCATGATGTATGGAGCATTGAAGACCTGGAGGCCGGACTGGGCGTCATCGGTTACACGCTAAGCGACGCTCAAAAGTTGACGGTTTATCACACGGACCGGATTATAATGATACATCGCATCATCTCCACTCAAGAGGACAGTGCCATCGAAGAAGGCGCCATAGCCGCCTACTTCCTTTGGCACAGCGTCATGAGCATCATTGATGAATTTTACGCTCTAAACAATGGGACACCGCAATTTGTCTTCAAGGCCTGCAACCGAAGCCTGACGAAAATATGGCACCTCTCGTATTCCTTTGAAGTAGACACGCTCACGAGTGCCGAAAAGCACACCCACGCTCGCGCCATGTTCGCCGCCGTACAAAGCTCCGTGAGAGCTGAGTGCCATGCGAGCGGCCTCTTCCAGCCCGAAGATGACGTCGAACATCTCGAGAGCTCCTTCCAAGGCCTGACCCTGTACACTTCTGCCGAAGTGCGTCCCAGTAGCACCATGATTCCTAAGCCATCGCTTGATTTCTTCGAGAACCTACTAAAAGGCCGCGAGTACCACTTCCAGGCTGAGAAGAAGCGCAGTTCGTTCCTAGGCAAAGGGGACATACTTCACTACAAGTACATAAGTTTCATTGCCCGCAGTCGAGTCTATCTACCCCCCTCACTCTACAATTCTCTCCGCATGGGGCCGGACAACGTACACCTACTAAACATGGAGGCACTCAGCCATGCGATCGCAGAGGCGCTGTGGTTCGTGGTGTTCTATGAAATTTCGTGGACTTGTGGGAGCATAACCAAATTGTTGTGTCTGAAGGAGTGTTATGACGCCTTCTACAGCGTTCTTAAAATAGAATTATCCATTCAGTTCGTTTCTGCAAGCTAATTTCCTTTGTATTTTTTAGGCATGTGGCATGCGAAAGCCTATTCATTTACCTGTCATGGCCGGCCCGTTTAAAATACAAAGCGAAGTCTAAAAACTGCGACACGCAATCGGCGGGATGTTGAAGGGTAAAAGACAAAGAACATGAAGTATTAATAAAAAAACCTAATACACCATTAGCTACGTTGGGTCACTCGGTACAAATAAAAAAAACAAGAGCGTCGTCAACGTATCATTAAAACCTTTTTCTGTCAAATAAAATTTATATATATAAATTTTCTCTGAATAAGCTTGCTTGATGCAAGTGCCTTTCTAGTCTGTAGTGGAGTTGAGTAGCGCTGCCACGAAAGGTGGCACAGACACTACTACGACTTCTTTCTCATATGCATTTCATTGCGATTAAAATTGTTTGCCTCCTTCGGGCATCGTCTCCTCCATTCATTTTATTCACCTTAAGGACCTGCTGGGGGTATTACATAAAGGGTGGGTTAATATATTCAACAAATAAATACAAGTCACTGCCTTCTGGTATAAGCGGTTACAGCACTTGTGTATTGCAATGGGCACGTAATGGAGGGGAGGGCGTGCCAGTCCACAACAGTGCGGGGAAAAAAAGCAACCTGAAAAAGTTGTAGTTCGAGAAAGAGGCTGGGCAGTCTGGAACGAATGCGCAGTGCGGTGAAATATGCGGGTCGGATGAGTAATGTAAGGTGTTCGATTTAGAGTGCTATGGTAAAGCTTGTGGAGTAAACAGAGGCTGGCGATGCGACCACGAGCTTCGACACTTTCAAGACCGGAGTTTGTCTTCAGGGATGAAACACTCATGGTATACGAATATGAAGAATGGACGAAGCGAATGGCGCGGTTTTGAACAGACTCGAGTGCACTTTGGAGGTATATTTGGTGTGGGTTCCGGATCGGACTGGAATACTAAAGTTTAGGTCTGATGGGGGTTTTGTATGCAAGCAGTTCAACGTGTTGGGGCACATGACGAAGATGGCATTTTGTGAATACTAGAGATGTGTTGGCAGATGATATGAATGCGGTAATGTGTGTTCGTGAAGAAAGGCCACTTAAGAAGGTGATACCCCAATACTTGAATTGCAGGACGCTTTCTATAGGTGAGTTCGCAACTGCATAAGAAAAATAAAGTGGTTGTGTTGACAATGAAATGAGACCAGTTTTCATTTGTTAGAGTTTAGTGCCATTAACAAGAGGCCACACCATTTACGGACGCGGTTAAGGTCGTCTTGAAGGGTACCTTGATCGGAAGTGTTAGTAATAGAACGGTAAATTACACAGTCGTCGGCGAAGATACGGATACCCAAGTGGCAGATCATTAATGTATAATATATGAGTAACAAACGCCGGCCGAGCACAGATCCTTGCGGTACGCCCGATGTTACAGGGAGAGTGCTGGAGCTGTGATTGTTGATAGAAACTCACTGAGAGCGGTTCGTTAGGAATTCTTTAATCCCTGCTACTATATTAGGGTGCAAATTTATAACGGCGAGTTTTAGTAAAAAGCGTTGGTGTGGTACCTCGTCAAATGCCTTCGCGAAATCTAAAAACAATGCATCTGTCTGCACGTTATGGTCAAGGTTAGAATGCACGTCGAAGATGAAGAGTGCCACTTGTCTTTCGCAGGAGAGTCCTCTACGAAACCCGTGTTGAGCCGGATGAAGGAAGTTGTTGAAATCTAGAAAGATGATGATATATTTTAAGAGCTTTTTTTTTAAGCGCTAACCTAGCCGAACGTGACTTTTCTTGCGACGTAATTGATGGTATTTCAGACCATAGAGGCGTTTTAGTGTCACTCTCCTGTCCAATTTCTAAACCCCCCTACACGTTTACTAGTTTCCCTGATTTCACTTGTGCGGACAACTCCATTACTGATGCCTCATCTCATCATTTCGATACGTTTAGTGCACTTGCAGAGAACCAGAACGTCACCTGCCTTGCTAATTACTTTGTGCGTCTTGTCAAATCATGTATCGAACGTTTTGTGCCCATTAAGACTAAGAAAAAAATTGTAAAATTCCTTGGATGACTCGCGATATCTTGCATTTGTCCCGTCGCGTTCGAAGGTTAAGGCGTTCCAGAAGAGGCATTGATCCCATGGCATTGGAGACGTTTCTTAAGGCAAATAAAGAACTCAATCTTATGTTGCAAAATGCCAAGGATTTCTTTTTTCGCGTTCGCCTGCACAATTTGTTAAGAACTAACCCACGAAAATTTTGGTCTTCTATTTTACCTCGCGATGCTTCATCCACTTCTTTCAGAATAGATAATGACGTCACCAACGACCCGGCGGTGATATCCGATGCATTCAACAAGTATTTCCAATCCGTGTTTGTTTGCGATAACAACTTTATCTCGACACTTACCACTATAGTTTCTTCTGAAGCAATCAGTGACGTTGAGATAAACTGCGAAGGCGTCCTCAACGTTATATTAAACCTGGAAGTTAAGAAATGCACCGGTCCGGACGGGATACACAACGCGTTCCTTGTTCGTTATTCGTTGTGGTCATCAAAACATTTGTCAGTCGTATTCAGAAAGTCCTTATCATCCTCTACTGTACGTTCGTTATGGAAGTTAGCCAAAGTGCTCCCTCTTTATAAATCTGGAGATAAGCAGTGTTTGTCGAATTACAGACCAATTTCACTGACGTCACAGTCATGCAAAATGTTCGAACACATCATTCATAAGCATATCATGCTCTTTCTGGAATCAAATAATTTATTGTCTAACATGCAACATGGGTTGCATAATAATTTATTGTAACATGCAACATAAATTTTATTGCAACAAATAACATGCAACAAATAATTTATTGTAACATGCAACATAAATGAAATGTCACGCATGACATTTCATTTAACCTTGACGTAGGCAACCAGGTCGATGCAATTTTTATAGATTTCTCGAAAGCATTTGACACCGTTTTACATTCTAAACTTCTTGCTAAACTTAATGCTGTACTGAATAATCCTCATTTGGTTAACTGGATTTTAAGCTTTCTCTCATTTCGCTCCCAGTTCGTCTCTTACAGTTCGACTGACTCCGCTACTGTTGATGTAACATCAGGTGTGCCCCAAGGCTCCGTCCTTGGGCCACTTCTTTTTTTATTATACATAAACGATTTGCCACTTCACTGCTCTTCTAACATCCGTCTCTATGCTAATGACTGCGTTTTATATGAAGTGATTAAATCTTGTAATGATCATTATCGCCTTCAAGAGTCGTTTTCTAGGTTTTGCGATTGGTGTAACACTTGGCAAATGAACATTAATTACAATAAAACCGTTCTGATGTCTTTCCGCAACAAATCTTCCCCCTCCCTTTTCAGGTACTCGTCCAATGGCCGTACAGCAAATAAGGTTTTTGAGTATAAGTATCTTGGTGTCATTTTTACGCACAACATGTCATGGTCCAAACACATTGACTACATATGCAGTAAAGCACTAAAAAAATTAGGTTACTTGAGGCGAACGCTCACTCGATCTCCTAAAGACACAAAGTTACTAATGTATAAATCTCTAATCCGCCCTGTTCTTGATTATGCATCTGTAGTTTGGAGCCCGCATAAGCAGTTAGAGATTAATAAACTAGAGGCTATACAGAAAAAAGCTGTGCGATTTATATGTCATCGTTACGATCGAGACTTTTCGCCCTCTTCAGCTCTTTCTTCCTTGAACCTAAACACGCTCTCTTCTCGTCTCCGTGTCGACTCATTAAAATTCTTGCACTCCATTGTCAATTCTTTAGTTAGGCTCTCAAATGATAATTACATTAACTTCACGCCGGGATCATCAGCAAGAAGACATCATGACCTAAACTTAATACCCTACTACGCACGTACTAACATGTTCAAATTCAGCTTCTTTCCCCGCTCAATCGAAGACTAGAATTCCTTACCTGGATCCATTCGCTCATACTCATCCCAAATGCTTGCAACCGCCATCCCAGATGCATAATCATGGGTATGGGTATGGGCATAATCAGGCATGGGTATGCCTGGCAGCATTTGTATAACTTGTGTATTCTTTCACCAGTGCTCTTTTGTAAAAGTGTTCACTTGTATTTTTGTGTATTTTCATTTTCATCTGTGCTCTTTAAAAGTGTTCGCTTTTGTTTACATGCATTTTCTGTACATTTTCTTAACCCACTCCTGCTATAGCGCAAATTGCGCTGCAGTATGTATAAATAAAATAAATAAATAAATATGTGAATAAATTACATGTTCCATGAGTTTGCAAGACACGCTGGTTAAGGAAATGGATTGACAGTTTACCGGAGACTCTTTTATGCATGATTTGTGAGCCAGAATAACCCTCCCCACCTTCCAATCGTCCAGCAGTGTTCATGTTGAAAGCGACTGAAAAAACAGTCATGAAAGATATATAACTGAAATATGTCTTGTATTTTTTAAATATTTTTGAGGTGATTTAGTCGACACCAGCGCCTGATGATACTTTAATTGTGTCGATAAAATTGATGATGCCTTGCGCAGTGAAATCAATTGATGTCACTGCTGAAATTATTACGCTAGGCGGAGTGGACAATGATGAGTCAGTTTCGTCTGTGAAAACGAAAACAAATGCACGGGTAAATATGGCTGCGCATTCACTATCAGTGGCTTCCTCGCCTATAGCGTTCGTGAGAGCAATGGCCCATGTTTCTTGCGGGTTTACATTTTCCCCAACCATCCTGAGGTTATTCGTGAGGGTTTTTGGTAGATCAGCTTGAAAAAAAGCGTGTTTAGCACAGCGAATTGTATCATACTAAGAATCCTCGGCTGCATAGTATTTATCCCATGCATCTGCCCACGGGTTCCCTTCCGCTGTACTGTAAAAGACGTTCTTTTTCTTCTTTCTATTCTTTTCAAATTGTCTGAGAGCCAGCTTTTGGCTGTTTGCACGAAAACTAATACAGGGAATAAATTTGTTTGTTAGTTAGTTTATCTTGTTTTGCAAACTGTCCAGTTATCAGTGACAAACCGGTGATGAAATGAAGATTAAAAAGACGGCAGTAAAGCTTCCAGTTTGTTGGTATTTCCTTCGTAAGTTCCTCTGTCGTGCATGCGGATGGTTTTCTTGAATATTGGTGGGGAGTGGGTGTAAATTTGAAAATGGCGTGATTAACCTTATGGTCACTAATTTCACGCAGGTAAGTAACCGATGAGAAGCCTTGGGGGCTGTTGGTTACAATTAAATTCAGAGTGTTTGACGATACATGAATAAGGCTAGTTGGTTCGAGCACCATTTGCTTCAAGGGAAAGTTTAAACACACGTCAACAAAGTCCCTAGCTTGAGAGTTACCAGCAGTTAGAGGGTGTACCGTTTGCCAGTTTATACTTGGTAGTTAAAATCTACAAAGAATTTGCGCATTGGGGTGTTTGCTAGTAATCTGCAGGACTGCGTCGTTAAGTTTATTTGCGAATTTCGGGTTACTCTTAGGAGCCCTGTACCAGACACCAAGGGGAATGGGTTCCTGTGGGGCGCTGCATTTTAACCATATTTCTAGGTCTGAAGAAATGTTAACAGATTACCATGGAATTTTCTTGTTACTAGCAATAAGGATAAATCCTCCGCGTGTGCCTTCATGATCATTACGCTAAAGGTTAAAATTCGGTGAGTCATTCACAGCGCCCGTATCTGTGACGTCGCTTGTTATCCACTTTCCGTTAAGATTAGTATGCTGCTGCCAGAAGACGAGAGGAGATTAGACAAGGTGTCACAAAAAAACTTACACCTCGCTCGCCGATCCGGCTGCCAGGCGCAAGCCGATGGAGCACAGGGGTCCGCTTTACGCTTTGCCCAGGCCTACAAGCGAGAGGTTTTTGTACAACATTTATTTATTCAGGGTTGGTCAGCCCGAGCAAGGCGCCCGTGTATCGGTGCGTCGGCAATCACGAAGCAACTCGTTGAAAGGGGATAACAAGCATTTAATCATACACAAAACTGATCACGGACAATAAGGGAACAAAGAATTCAAACTAGGAACGAACAGAATTGGTGAAAAGCACACACAATTCGAAACGCGACCAGAACACACAATAATTAGGCAGGGTTACAACAACAATAAACAACTGAGTTTAGAGCACGCGAGTCATTGAGAGTTAACAGAGGAAAGAAGAAGAGGACAAGCCGGCGGACAGACCATATCGGAACGCGGCGAAGAACGGGGACGGCTCGGGTGGCAGTCGTTGCGGCGATGGCTCGAAGGTGGCGGGCCCGGTGCAATGAAGCGTGCGCCTCGCCGGCAGGAATTCGGCCCCGCACGCCGCAAAGACTCACACAACCTTCTTCACTGCCTGTTTCCGACCGACTGTGTCCCTTCCCATCGAACTGCTAACGAGCCGGCGGAAAACGCTGGTGAAAGACAGTGCTGTGCCCAGCGGTTATTTACGGGCGTTTTTTTCTCGGCGCCACCGAAGACAGCATGCGCACTGTCGATTTATGGCCCGGCCGTCTCCGCCATCCCGACCAGCGGAAGCGACCGAACAGTGGACACAGGGCGCACAACTCTCTTCACCGTGCGCTCTGCCTGCTCCACTCTGGTAATCTTACACCGCGGCCAAGCCCCGACTCCGTCGAAGGGGACAGTGAAGCCGCCTCCGATGGATGGATGGATGGAAAAACTTTATTTTCGTCAGAACGCATGTGCGGACGATTCCGTGCTAGATGGCCATCAGCTCATGGCTGACGGCGACCTGGGTGGCCCACTCCACGGCCCTGGTCTGGACGACCGGGTCTGAGCTGGCCAACACGGCCTCCCACTGCTCGAGAGAAGGATCACGCATAATATCCGCCGGTGGCGGCGCTATGATACAGCTCCATAATATGCGGTCATAGGTGGCCAGTTCCTGGCACTATTTGCATTCCGGCTGAACGTCCGGGTAGATTTTGTTTAACACGTATGGGTTACAGAAAGATCTCGTCTGCAATCTTCGCCAGACGCTTTCCTGCGCCTTCACCAATTGCTTGTCCGGTGGAGGGTAAATTCTCCGCTCAAGTTTGTAATGGTTAGTAATGTCGTGAAAGGACACCAGCGCATCTCTCGTGGACCTCCCTGGAACGTCCGGCTCACCTGCTCGGCTGACGAAACCTCGAGCATTTATGTGAGCTGCCTCGTTCCCAGGGTTCCCAGAGTGGGCCGGTACCCAGACAATTTCCACCTCCGTAGTCCCTCGCCCCGTGGCCCGATTTAGTAATCCTGCCGCTGTGACAGAGATTCTGCCCCTCGCCAAATTTCGGATGGCTGTTTTAGAGTCGCTGAAAATCAGGTCAGCTTCAGTATTACCTATAGCTAGCGCTATCGCCGCCTCCTCTGCAGTTTCTGAGGAGCGGGTTTTGACTGATCCAGAGGTGATTAAGCGTCCCCGCCCATCCACCACCGCAACTGCAAATGCGTCATTGTTCTTATACTCGGTGACATCTACGTAGACCGCCCCGTTGTACTTCCCGTACTTAGCATGTAAAGCTCTGGCTCTTGCCTTCCTACGGTTCTCGTGATGTATCGGATGCATATTTTTAGGTAAAGGTTTTATGTACAAGCCCTTGTGCATTTCTCGCTTCAGCTGAATTTTCATGTCCCCAGCTGGAGGATCAACTCCAATGCCGATCCCTTCCAATATATCCCTCCCTACTATCGTTTTGGAAAGTCTACTGAGTTGCATCGCCAAGTGTGCCTCCCGCAGTTCTTCCAAGGTGTTGTGCACCCCTAATCCCAGCAGCCTTTCGGTGGAAGTATTGTTAGGCAACCCAAGGGCCGCCTTATACGCCTGTCTAATCATAGCCTCCACCTTGCCTTTCTCCGTCGCGTCCATCTTCATATAAGGCGTCGCATACACTATTCTACTGAGCACAAACGCCTGTACCAGCTTACACAAGTCCTTTTCCTTGACGCCTTGTTTACGATTGGCGATTCTCCTGATAAGTCTCACGGTAGCATTGACTGTATTTTTGAGCCTTTCCAAGGCCTCCCTATTCTTCCTGTTAGTCTGCAGATACAGACCCAGGATCCTGATCGTTTGGACCTCAGCGACCGGTGCACCCCCCACTTTCACCTTCAGCGGTGGTGGCGGCACATAGTGCCTCGCATGTATCCCTCTTGGTTTATCCCTAAGCACAAAAAGCTCGGACTTGGGCTGAGAGCACGAGAGTCCTGCCTCCCCCGCTAGCTCCTCCACAATATCCACTGCCTGTTGTAAAGTTTCCTCCAATTGTGCGTCGCTTCCCTTTGTTACCCATAGAGTAATGTCATCCGCATAAAATGTATGTTTAAGTTCCGATATCATTGCCAGCCTGGGCGGTATCTTGATCAAGGCGAGATTAAACAAGAACGGCCATAAAACCGACCCTTGTGGTGTCCCCCTGCCCCCCAACGGGAAAGGATCCGATTTAAATTCTCCGACTACAATCTCCGCAGTCCTATCCTCCAGAAATGATCTGATGTATCGGAAGGTTCTCCCCCCCCCGGTCCTATGTCCGATATGTTCCTTAATATTGCCTCATGGGTGACATTGTCAAAGGCCTTTGTGAGGTCGAGCCCCAAGATAGCCTTCGTGCCCGTGCCGTACCCAGGATCAACCACGTCCTTTTTGAGCTGTATCATGACGTCCTGCGTTGATAAATTAGCCCTGAAGCCAATCATCGTTTTAGGTATCAACTCCTTGTCCTCCACATAACCCTGAAGCCTGTTGAGGACCACATGCTCCATCAATTTGGCCAAGCAGGACGTCAGTGAGATGGGTCGAAGATTCTCAATACAGATCTTCTTCCCTGGTTTAGGAATAAATGTAATCCTAGCATGCTTCCACTCTGCCGGGATCTCCCCGGCCGCCCAATATTTGTTCATCAAGTCCGTGAGCGCCTCCACCGACTTGAAATCCAGGTTCCTCAGCATTTTATTAGTAACCCCATCTGGACCAACTGCCGACGTAGTACGAAGCTGCCCCATTGCAAACTCCACCTCCGCCACCGTAAAGTCCGCATCTAATTCGAGGTTTTCCTCTCCCGAGTAATCCGGCAAGAAACCGCCCGCCTCGCCATTTATGTAACGACTTCGGAGTTCTTGAATGAACTCCCCAGTCGTGCCTTGATACTGATGAACTAACCTAGCCATTTGACCCTTCTGCGCCGATTTGGTTGCCGCCGGATCTAAAAGGTGCCTCAACAACTGCCATGTTTTTTTGCATCCGAATTGCCCATTCATCCTGTCACAAATTTGACCCCATTGTTTGCACTGCAAGTCCAACGTGTAGGTTTCGATTTCTCGTTCTAGCTTGGCCACCTTCCTACGGAGGACCCCATTATGCTTTTGTTTCTTCCATCTCCGAAGGAGACTCGCATGCGCTTCCCACATGTGTAACAGTCTAGAGTCCGCCGTAAAACCTTCCTCCGCCGTCGGAACCTCTGCTGTGGTACCCTTCACGTCCTGCTTGAGCGCCTCAACCCAGGCTCCCAAGTCCTCGATTTCCCCGCTCACTGTGTCTTTCCTGACTTTTCGAAATCTGTCCCAATCCGTCACTCTAGTTCCTTTTACCCTGTCTTTGTGCTTAGCAGCACTAAATACCGTGGAAAGGATGTAGTGATCACTGCCCAGTGGCTGTCCCGTGTTTACCCACTTCGCATCCCTAATACCTTTAACAAATGTGAGGTCCGGAGAGGTGTCTGCGCTAACGCTGTTGCCTATCCTCGTATGATCTAGCGGGTTGTTCAAGGTTGTCCATTGTAGGTCCTGAGCTACCCGCCAAAGCCTATTTCCCTTTGGAGTGGCTCGGATATAGCCCCACTCCGGATGAGGCGCATTGAAATCTCCAACCACAATGAGTTGAGCCCTAGCCGCTAGCCGTTGCGTCTTTATCAAGAGGTCTGGCAAGCCCAGCCCTTTATCTTTAGGAGAAGAATATACATTAAGTACAAAGAGACTCTTATCGTCCTTTCTTTTGGGCAGAACCTCTAGCAGGACGTAGTCCTCTCTGCTGCTATCTATGGTATGCTGAATCGCCGTGGCGTTGCGATGGACTAGCATGGCCGTGAAGACGCTCGATACACCCCCCCGATCAATCTCTGGCGGTGTAAATGCCTTAAATCCCGGTAATTTCACCCAGCCACTAGCCTCTTGCAAAGCTATAATGTCAGGCTTACTGTCCAGATTTTGTATGTGCAATTGCAGGTTCCCCCGCTTGCGACGGAAGCCCCTGCAGTTCCACTGCCAAACATCAATTTGCTGGCGAGGGGCCATGATTAGGCACTAGGTTTACTAACATCGGCGCTTGGCCAACTACGGGAGGCAATCTAGCCTGTAGCGTAGCATTGAGCTGTTGAAACATGCCCATAACCTGTGTTTGGAAAGCCCGCATGTCATTGGTGAAGGCGTCAAGACGCTCCTCAATCTTGTCTAGTCTGGCTTCGATCCTGTCGACCCGAGCTTCCAACCTATCCTGTCTTTCCTCCAGTTTTCCTATTCTGTCCGCAAGGGCAGACATTTCCCCCCTAAGACTAGTGACTTTAACGACTGGCTGCGGCGTGTCCGCCGTTGAAGTTTCTGCCACTCTTTTTGCATTAGCTCCCTCATCCGCCGATGGCGGCCTCTTAAGCTTCCCCCGATTCTCCACCTCCATAGCTGTGCTCTCGCTCTCGCGAGAAGCAGTCGCCTGTGCCGCTTTCAGTGGGGCCTGGACCACCGGCGTCTGTACCCTTTGTCCTTTGTCGCTTTTAAGCGCGCGTTCCATCTCTGCCATCCTGACTTCCATCTTTTTAATCGTCTCAGCCTGCTGCTGCACCTGCCTTTGTAGCTCCTTCTCTCGAGCAGTCTCACTCTGGGAGGCCACGTAGGGCCAGCTCACCTTTTTTCTCGTGGCACTGGGACTTCTTCCATGACTGGAACCCTGTTCTCCTTTGCCACGCTCGGGTCCGGGCAGTGGTGGGAAGGAAGTGGACCGGTCCCTGCTCTTGTTATCGTCTCTCGCACCGCTGGATGACCGCTTCCTGGGCCTCGAGCGCCGCTCCTCCTTGTCAGTTAGGCCGTTGTCCTCACTGCCCTGCTGCAGGCCCGTCGGCTGCTTACGGGCTAGACGAAACTTGCAGTTCCGGCTCCCCGTGTTGTGCGCTCCATGGCACACGATGCAGTCTGGAGTGCAGGTCAGCGGCTCTCCTTCCGGTGCTGCAGGATGATCCTTTCCGCAACGGCGACAGAGATTAGTCTTCGGACGATAACAAACGTCCGCCCGATGTCCCACTCGTCTGCAGTTATAGCAGGTCTCGACTAACTAACTCTCTGTACGGAATCACCGCGTACAAACAGTTCCAGTAAATAACCTGCCAGGGAACATGCTTCCCCCCGAACGTTATCTGAATCGCCTTCGACTTCCCCAAAGGTCTGGCATCCAAAATTTCTATGCCGTCATTCCTCTTCAGGAATCCCGCCCGAACTTCTGCCAGTGGGCATCCGTTGTATGCGTTGTAAATGACTCCGCGCACAGAATTCTCCGGCGCCGCCACGTACGCCGAAATCTCAAGGTCATGATTACCCAGCTTGAGTGTCTTCACATTCGCATATGCCCCACAGCGATGCATACACGGCGTGCTCACCGTCATCGTGTTATTCGTCTCGTTGACCCGCACCAGGTCTTCCTCCGCCGCAGTCGCATTCGTCAGCTCCGCTGCCGCTCTCAAGGCATATCCGAGTTCCCTCGACGTTACCATACTCAAGTCCCAATTCTTGGGTCGGCACACAACCTTGAAGTCTTTCGCTGGCATCTTCAGAAACGGTCCCCGTTTCTTCCACACCGGCGCTTTCCCGCGCTTGACTTGTTCTGCTCCGTGCTTCTGGCGCCCGTCGCTGCCTGCCTGCTTCTCGCTAGGCTTACTCTCGGGATGGTTCCCGTATACAGATTTCTTGAATCTATCTTGAGCCCGCAAAACCCAGGCCCATTCTCCCGCCTCGAACTCTTCGGGCGTTATAGTCTCTCCCGCAACGGAGTACTCCATGGTCTTCAGCCTCACAGAGGCCCACAACCACAAGTCACCGCCCCGGAGCCCGGTGCCGTCGGCGGCGGCTCGGCCTAATGATGAGGCCTAACTTTGCCGCGCGGTGGTTGAGCACGAAAAGCGTGGAAAAACCCCTAAAAAGGGGGCAAACTTGCCGAAATTAGGTGTCCGCAGGGAGAGGGCAACTTCCTGTGGAGAGTCACACCAAAAGCAAGTCCACAGCACAGGGAGTTCCACCGAAAAACGGTTTCAAAGCGGGAGCCCATGCGAAGCACATCCGCAATCTTCGACTTCCAAGCCGCCTCCGAAGAACAGCCGCTTGCGCGGCTCCCAAAGCCGACCATCTCCAGATGCCCCTCGACCCTGGACAGTCCTCTCCACCCTCTCTCGCGGCCTCCTCCCGTAGCTTCTGAACGCGATGCCCGAAAAACGCACTCTAAAGAAATATATATATATATATATATATATATATATATATATATATATATATATATATATATATATATATATATATATAACATGGTTGGCACCGGTCTGTGACACAAGGCTTCGCGCTTAGGAAGGAAACTGCGTACATTGGTGTAGATTATGGAAAAGGAAAGAATAACTCGACGATTAGTCCGCAGCTGCTTGCGCGTGTTGAGACGGCGAAACGATTCCTAGGCGATTTCTTTGATTGACTGTGTTTCTTGGTCAAAGATATGCCGTTTAGGTCCCATGTGCAGCGTTCTGCATCTATAAGCCTGTACTAGTAGGTATTTGCTCGTGTTTGTGATGATGAGTCCGTCCGCCCGTCCGTCCATCCGTCCGTCCATCCGTCCGTCCGTCTGTCTGTCTGTCTGTCTGTCTGTCTGTCTGTCTGTCTGTCTGTCTGTCTGTCTGTCTGTCTGTCTGTCTGTCTGTCTGTCTGTCTGTCTGTCTGTCTGTCTGTCTGTCTGTCTGTCTGTCTGTCTGTCTGTCTGTCTGTCTGTCTGTCTGTCTGTCTGTCTGTCTGTCTGTCTGTCTGTCTGTCTGTCTGTCTGTCTGTCTGTCTGTCTGTCTGTCTGTCTGTCTGTCTGTCTGTCTGTCTGTCTGTCTGTCTGTCTGTCCGACCGTCAGTCCGTCCGTTCGTCCGTCCGTCCGTCCGTCCTTTTACGCCGACCCAGTGGCCTAAGTTGCCTACAAGCTTGAGCCACAAGCTAGACATGCGCTCATGGTTGTGATATGGTTTTGATAGATCCATTGTTGTCCCTGCAGCTTCGGATATGACTCTCGTCTTGTAGTCGTCATCGCGCCTTCTCCGCCGATTTAATGGCCGAACTTGTCTATATGCGTGGACCACTGGACAATTGCTAGTGGTCGTAATGCCACCGTTGCCGTTGTATCGTTGTACTTCCGGCTTTGTCCTCCCACTCGCTCCATGCCATCGTCGTCAGGATATCTTCGTCATACGGTAGTCATGCACGCGTTGTCACACCGCCGTCATGAGGCCGTCGTGGCAGTCGTAGTGATTTCATCGTCGTTCCTCCACTTTCGTCATTTTCGACGCCGTTGTCGCCACGTCATTGTCAGAACAGACATAGTTGCTGCATGGTCGTCACAGCATCGTGATCACACGAGCTTCTTCATTCCATCAATATCCATCGTTCTTGGTCATTTTATTCAAGTTATGCTGTTTCCATGCATTCGTGATTACGTCGCTGCTGTCATGCCATTGTCGCGAGACAGTCAATAGCACGCATGCAATTCCATAGTGGTAAGATTATTTAGACACGCGGCTCTCGTTATGCCGTAGGCGTCAGGCTGTCGCTTTACCATCATCACCTCAGTAACCTCATAAAATTACTATCTCCTCGCGGTCATCATATCGACTGTCTATTCATAGAAGTCATTCATTCTTCGTCATTAGATCTAGCAGTTGTATGAATTAGAATTTATTAAAAACTCATATTTCGGGCATTTAGTAATAATATGTTTTATTACTATCGCGCAAAAACGAACGTAAATGTCCCGTTTGAAAGAAAGTACAGGAGTGACACCACACTGTGGTACGTTGGGTTTCGCCTTGAAGTTCGCACGACGCCTTGGAGCGTCACGCGTGCATATCCGGCAGTGCTGCTGGATGGGGCAGCGTGTCACGTAGGAAAGGAGTTAAGCCGCACACACGTCTCATATACGAGGCCTTTGGTCATGGGCAATACGCTGTGTTTCTGCATTGCTTTAATGCTAGTAGCATTAACGTCGACTCATCGTGGGATGAGCTCCGTCATATCTTTTTTCGTTCGAGGTGGCATCAGCGATGTCAAGCCGAGATGGTTTTATTGATTGCTTCACGTGGTGGTCATAATTATACTCTGTCGCATAATATTCCCGCTACGATTTAGGAACTAAGAATCGGCATGTTACGAGATGCAACTGGCCAGAGTATTACGCGGACAAAAAATTCACATCGCGATTTTTTCTTAATAAAATTGCTTAATTAAACCGGTAATAGCGCAAAACATTTACAGTAACTTGGCGCGAGCTTGCTGCAAACAACCTCTAACAAGTGCCGGCGTGCTGAATGTAGCTACTGGAGCATAACCACCCCTTGCGCACTTTAGGCAACCCCTTGTTCCTAGGATGGACTATCCCCACCAGAGTGTACGCTGCTAGAACGCGATTACTTTTACGGCAGCTGTAATATATGCATTTGTTGAGGGACTGCGAACGAATGAAGTGATCGCGAAATATTTCTAATATGTCCATTTTCGAGTCCGACACTGTGCACTGCGATCCCCAAGCGATGGAAAGTACTGAGGCTCGTTGATAAACAATGGTGTTCCCACTAAAACCGGAGCTACAGTCAGTACTTTATGATTCGCCAATAGCAAGCTGTGGTCGGTTTCAGTTGGACAGCGTCCATTTGGATTTACGGTGAGCGCAGTCACGGAAAATGAGGGTAGACATCATCGCCGCAGCAAGGAGGTTTACGGCCCCAAGCACGGCATAGAGGTTGTCGTACGATCCCAGGGTGTCCCTGAAGAAACCTGAAATGCGGGAGAAGCTAATCAAAGCTTGCACTAATACAACTTGCATTATAACAATCCTTTCTCGACAATTTCCGCATACAACATTCTCCATTTTCGCAATACCTTGCTTTTCTTCCGCTAAAGCACTGCGATTCGCACGTCCCACCTGTATCTTAGAAGTCTACTACTCCGCATGCCCCAGTTTAAATCGCTGGTAGTACACACCCTCACACACATTTAATGATACAGCCGTTCAGCTGGATGAGCCAGATTTATGAAAAATGTTGCAAAAATATTTCCCTATCGCAAGAACTGTAATATGCATTCTGACCGAATATATTACAAGAATTCCGTGTGGGTCAGGTGGAGATATACGTTCTTGGACGCACGGTTGTTGCTGAAAAGCTTCGCCAGCGGTGTCACAGACGGGGATTTGGGACCGTCTCATGAGCTGCGACTCAGAAGTGGCGAAACCACTTTATGGCGCTAATCATGGGCCAAAAGTATCGCATTCGAGCCACTGCAACAGGCAATTATGCCACTTTGTTTTTTATTGGGTATGGCAACCAGCACCCCTTTATTTCTTCTGTCGACGGCAGTGTGCTTTCGACACATTGACGCCTCTTAAAAGACTCACGAACCAAGATGGTTTGAACATGTGGGTTTCTATAGAATCTTTGAAACGCTACGTCGAATAAGTGTACCTCGGCTAGGCGCGTCTACAGAAATTGCATGCAAGCAGCTAATTCTAAAGTAGATCCCCGTATGCAAGTAGATGAGTACCTACGACGGCTCGATACGCTCCTTCGAAGATAACTTCCTTCGATGCGCAAGCCCACAGACTTGCGCAGCGTCACTAAGTTTTAACGCGATAGCGTTAAGGAGCTCGTGTCGCAGAAAAGCCGGTGTCGTCGGCGTCGGGTGTCGGCGTCGGCGGCGTTGACCGT
Source organism: Dermacentor albipictus (assembly GCF_038994185.2). NCBI lineage: Eukaryota > Metazoa > Arthropoda > Arachnida > Ixodida > Ixodidae > Dermacentor > Dermacentor albipictus. The sequence goes on along the minus strand of NC_091830.1, from coordinate 89,277,901 downwards.
GAGCGATAAATAAAAAGCAACTTCCAAGATACATAAAAAGCAACTTCCAAGATTGGCCCGGTGGGAATCGAACCCAGGTCTCCGGAGTGTGAGACGGAGACGCTACCACTCAGCCACGAGTTCGATGCTTCCAAGCGGTGCAAACGCGCCTCTAGTGAATGCGGTGTTGCCTTCGAAACGAGCCGTGGAAAGTTATACTGCGGTGTATATCGGTAATTATGAACATGTAACGTACAGAAGTCACAATTACACGAGTTGCGAAGTGCGTTTCCGCTGCATTTCTTCTGCGCTTTCCGCACACGCAGAGCCATCTTGCGGCAAACACAGAAGACCCCCTCCTCTCAATGTACGGCGCTGCCCCGACAGGAGGAGCGCCGCGCGCGCATTGGGACCGCTGCCAGGCGCGTCGCGGGACTCCCTCTCCCCTGACGACGCTTCGCCGTGCTTCCGGTTTAGATTACTATCTATCTCTCTGCCCGTGCCGATCACGACGTGGCGTAGATCGTTTGCCCTCCGAGACACCGAGTTCTTTGGTTCGTTTCGTTCGCTCAGGCGCACGTTTCGTCGCCGCGCCGAACGCTGCGTTGCTTGACGCTCACCGCGTGATAGGTGGGCGCTAAGTCCGATGCGGGGCGCATCGTAAGTGATTGCTGTGCCGTAGCGCATTGTCTTATACCCCTTGGCGGGTCGACGGGAACGCTGTCGCGTCCCACTCTTGAAGGCGAAGCTTAAGCGTCCTCCAATTTTTTTGATAGCTGGCAGTATTGTCAGTATTAGCACTGTTCAAGGCTGGCTGTGGTTCGTTTAACCCAATTACATTTCCTTTCAAGTTCGTTGTTTCTGGGGCTGCCGCCTGCCAGCCCGCCGGCCCTGCCAAGACGATGTCTTAATGCGTTTCTTACAAAGAGTTGCCATAGTAAGTAGTTATAAAGGCTATTTCTATGCTTCATGTGATGTATCAATACTAACATGAATACTGACGAATGAATGCAGTAGCGCTTCAATCAAAGATTGTAAAAGATGTCATTGATGTATGGCTAATGGAAATAGACATTACACTGACTGTACTAGGTAACATTTGAGAGCAAACCTCTTTCAAAAGAGCAGTTTAAATAAGGTGAGCTATTTTTTCGCTACTAGACCCGCCAGCGCAGCGGACGCTAGAAGGAAGAGTTGCCATCAGAGTTCATTATTTAACCATTCAAAATTAGTTGAATAAGTCTGTAAGTTCAGGTAAAGAGGCTGATAATTGAATGACTGTATTGTAGAGAAACGCTAATAAAGCTAGATCTGTTTACTTGATTTTGAAGCCACCATTTCTTTTAAAAATATCGCTCGAAAAATAATAATTGAGCTCTTGGTTTCTGCATTTCATGTACAAGGTGCTGTCAAATTGGTGGCCAACGTAACCGTAGGCAGACTGCTCTACCTTTTGTCAGCTTGCTTTGTTGTCCTATTGTCCGTTCTCTAACCATGCTTAGCATAGCTAAACAAAAAGGTCAATGTTAAAATGTGTAGGCACCAAAGGAAAAGAAATGGCAAGACCCGCTATAAGTCACGTCCTTCACAACATATAGTGCAATATAAATATATATATCAAGTCATATCATAAGAAGCCAACAAACACTGACAACAAGGGCAGCACAGCGGAAATTACTTGTACCTAATAAATGAAATAAAGAAACGATAAATTAATGGAAATGAAAGTGGACGAAAAAGCAACTTTCCGCGGGTGGGGAATGATCGCATTTCCGATCGAACCGTCTCATTTCGCGTGCGATGCTCTGCCACTGATCTACCGTGGCGCCGTTTCCCCATCCACTTTCTTGGGCATTTATATTTCCTTGTAGAACCTTGGGAGTGTTAGCCAGCGCCACCACTCACAGACCTTGGTGGCGGATGTGGAACATCCTTTCTGGTAGAGCATTGCACGCGAAATAAGAAGGTTGGGGGATCGTTCTCACCTGCGGCAAGCTGTTTCTTCTTCCGATTTCATTTCCATTAATTTATCGTTTCTTTATTTCATTTATTAAGCACAAGTAATTTCACGTGTGTTGTCCTCGGTGTCAGTGTTTGCTTGTTTCTTATGATATACCATCAAAAGATGTAGCACTTGGAAATTATAGGTGAAACTTGTTTTTGTACGTACAGTTAAAATGGTAAAACACTCAGTTCACAACCAAGAAAGCCGAAGAGAGTTGCGTTTACTCACCTACAATCGCTGGGCCGCTTATTGATATCGGTACAAGAAAGGTGCCCGTAAAGCAATCCATGATAGGCAAATAATGTACACCCAAGTATTCGGATACAAGGACGGTCCTCATGCATAACACATAACCTTGACAGACACCAAGCATCATGCTTAGGCCAACGAACCATTTGAAGGATTCGATCATAGATGGCACTAAGAAAGTCAGAAATGACGTGGCGAGCGCAGCTACGGTAAATGGAGCACGGCTGAACGGTATTCGGTCCGCTGCAAATGGCACCACTGCCTGGCCCACGAGATAACCGAAAGCCCTGATAGTCAAAATAAACTTTGCCTCCACAAGCGGTGCGCCTTTTCCTTGTCCATAGTCCACAGCCGTTGTGCTGTGCAGCGAAGTGGACCAGTCAAAAAGCACCAAGAAAGCGACCAGGATGTAAAAATCTAGGGCATGAAACAGTGCTGACATATTCTTCCTGGACAAGCCAACGCAAAGTCTAGTGTCTTCCAGTTGAGACGCGGGCTTTTCTGCGAAACTTTGGCACGACACGATTATTGTGCTGCACTCAGGCGTCGGAGGCGGCTTTGTCCTGTTGGCTGCAGCGTCGTTCTTACTTGCAGCGCAACGCACCTTGCGCCAAATATTAAAAGGACGTGGACGCCTGAGAAGGAGTAAAAGTGGTGCGCATTGAATAATGAATGCTCCGCTGAGGAGAAGAGCTCCGTGCAGGCCGTAATAACCGGCCAGGAGGGTCGTGATGGATGGTGCAGTGAGACCGGCTGCACTCCACGCCACGTACTTGACAGCTGTAGCGCTTCCCCGGTACTTGTCAAAATAGACGAGTGTGTACATCGAGAAGCATGTGATTGTGGCGCCGAACCCAAGACCTGAAATTTAAGAAAATGAGACCGCATTACTCAGATATTTTGTGCCAAAAGAACTGCTTCTCGGCCTAGTCGGTATTTACTCTTTGATGTCACTTGACCATGGCTTATATTTGATGCTATATGAGTACACAGTAACAACCTACGCAATTGCTGATCCGTTATTTTCAGCGTAGAGCAAGTGACTTTTTAAATGCGTACGCATTTCTATGCCTAACCTACGAGGAAACCCTTTCCTCCGTCCGTATGTCACGTAAGACGAATCGCTATAGAGAAAATAACGGATAAAACAAAAAAAATTCTGATGGAAGGAAACATAGGCGATGGCGAGTTTCGAACTTACGACCTCACGCTCAAAGACCGAGTGTCTTGCCCTGTGGGATAAACACCAACGCTTGAAGAATGTGAAGGTTTCTATACTATATGAATGTGGTAGAAACAAAGGCAGTATAAATTTGTTCTGTACCAGTGGTACAGAACAAATGTCAAAGGAAAACATTTTCTATGAAGGTGTTTCTAAAAGATTTGGTGATGGCTGAATAAAAAACATCCCTAGGATCAAATGTAGAGCCTAGTTGGAACATTGCACACATAATGAAAAACAGGTTTTGCGAAACTTCGTGCAAACACGCCACATCCCCAATTTGTTTTGGTAGTCGCGGGATGCGCCTTCCGTTAGGTCCCTCCTTCAATGCTCCAAATGCCACCGACCTCTGATGGCTCATGCGTTTCACATATCGCAACACGGACAGATCAGCACTCAGTGAGTTAGCAAAGATGATAAGAAGTTATGAGGAGTTATATGGGTCTCATCACGATTGATAGTGATTCAACGCGGATGGACAAGGTGCTAAGGAGCGATAAGGCCTTATAATGCTCGAAACAATTCTGATAAAATTAATAAGTGCCATAACGGTCGGATCAAATCCTATAAGGTTAGTAAGGACCGATAAACGCTAATAGAGTTCGGATCAAGTCCAGTGAGGTTGGTAAGGTCCGATAAGGGCTGATAAGAATTGGATCAATTCAATAAGGTAGATACCGATGGATAAGGCTTGGTAAGGCTCGGATTGAGTTTGATAAGGTTGATAGCAACCAATAAGGGTTGGTAAATGTTTGTACTGGTCGCATCAAGCTTCAGAGCATTGATAATAACAGCGGGCTGCGTAAAGATAAGTGGTCCAATGCTTGCGCATACTTGGGTACCTCCCAGAGGAATTCTTGCGTTAATTTTTTCACTTAACTACAACTCTCTAACAAAATGCCTGCTCATAAAGTCTGCTTATAGCTTCTATAGTTAGTATATCTAACTGTTTGTTTACATGTGTATTCAGAAAAAGATGACAAGATAAGTTACTTCCATTGCACGCAACAAAGCATGTCCCGAACCACAAGGACCAGCTGTGCAAAGGTGTTGTCTATCTAAAATCATTTAGAAACTAGTTCGGGTTGATGCTCTTCTTTTGATATACTAAAAAGTATTTTATTACCAATAGCATGAACAGACTGTACAAGATAAGCGATCGCCAGCTAAAACATCCAACCGAATCACGACTGCCGCATCGTCTGTGCTTGGTGTATGTACATTTTGTCGTGGATCGGAACGAACAGAAACATGCTTCTGAACTCCGAAATCTGGATAATCAGCACTCGCCTTCCGCCGATGTACTTTACATTACACATAGGCCTAGCGCGTCTATCGAGTTCGTAACTGGCGAGTTAACGAGCCCAGCTGAGAAACTGCGTTGGCGGAAGTGAATTCGCAGTTCCGCTTGGCGCTGCAGCGCCCTAAAATATGGGGTTCCTGACTTCGTGTGGTATGTCATGTGGTGAATGAACCGGGTGTAACTTCGGGCGGTGAACCGCGGCTTGTTTTGTGTGGTCTCAGGTGACTCAGGACACCAGTAGCCGAACAATGGGAAGTACGTACGTCATCAGCCATGCCGTTCGCTTCAGCAGATTGTGTTCTTTTCTATTCGGCGTGTGAATCCAGTTAAGTACAAGTGCACTGCACAGTATTCCTTCGCTTACATTCTTCAAGTGCACGCGTCTCATGGGCTAGTTGGGGAGGAATCGCTCGTGCGACACTCAAGAACGCTGACACATTGAAGGAATCATGATAAAGCGCAGTCATTTTTGAGTCAGTGTGTCTGTATACTTGAGCACTACAAAAATAAATGATGTGTTTGCAATATGTGTACCTTGTGCTATGCATAGGAGGACCTGCATTATGCAAGAACTATGCGTGCAGCCGCGTATTGCTTCGATGCCTGCTTGAGAAGCAGCATGCACTGAGTCCGTGAAACTGTAATTGGCTTATGATCTCTTCTTTTGTTTGTGGAAAGAGCAGATTGAGTGAGTGCATTGCGGGGAAGGGGACAAGGTGCCATCAGTGCTTTGTGCCGTTGGTATACTTAAACTGCCCGAATCTCTTCAGCTTCCACTAAAATGTTTCTCGCTGCCATGCTATATACTATAGCCAGGGCAAATATTACCTCAAAGTTAGTTCTTAATGCACCTTCGCAGAATGTGTTCGATTAATGCGTTAACACTTCCACGACAACATTAGGCCGATGTACACCATATGCATTTTAATTAAATACGTTCTGCAAAGAACACCGACTTGCCTGCAATAAGAAACTTTGTACTAGCACTGCAAAAACTGCTGCCTTGCGTATCAGCCACAACAAAACTGATGCGTCCATCCTACTCAGAAGCACCCGTATGAAGCCTGTTCGGGCCCTTCCCATTCTGGATGCAATTTTCAACCCTTCTCTCGATTTTTCCGCATATGTCACCAGCACTCGTTCTAAGGCTCGCCCCATTATTGGATTTGTGTCCCGTGTCTCTCTGCCCTGTGAACAACCTGAGGTTTCCAGAGGACTCTACACTTCTATCATTCAACCACTGCTTGAGTACTGCTCATCAGTATAGTCCCCGTGCCAAAGTCGCACCGCTGACAGATTCTAGCTCGTTCTGGGTCGGACAACAAGCACGCTCTACTACCATATTTTCGGTCGTCGCAACCTCATACCAGCCTACGAGGATCGCCACAATGCCCTGAAGTGGCACACCGTGCAATACCAGCGCAATACTGCACTAGTCTGTCTATTCTACAGGATGCTTGATGACTTTCTGGACAGCGCTCATCTTTCTTTTTCAGTCCGTCTGAACAAACGGTCAGGACTGCCTGAGCCCCATCACACCTGTACTGTTTGACACCAAAACTCCCTGCTTATATCTGGAATATAGAGCTTTCTCTTCAACCGCCGACCAGTCGGACTCCCCTTCCTTGCGACCAGACTCAATTGACACTCTTGCGTATTGCGCACCCGTCGACTGTGTGCGTGTGTGCCGTGCTCTGAGAATGAACAAGTGTGTGTATGTGTGTGTGCGCGCGCGTGGAGCGTTGTGGGTGTCTTCTGCACACTGCACGTTCCTGCTCTATAGGCTGGATATCAGACGCTCTAACGTACAGGCATCGTATATTTTTTAAACCTTGCGAGCTGTCTAGAGTGTCATGTGCGTTTCTGCGTCGGTTATCGTCTACTAAACAACATCACGAAGAAGGAGGTATTCCCCCTCCCACGGACCGACGACGCATTGGATCGGCTCTGCAACGCTAAATACATCTCGTCGATGGATCTCACGATTTGCTAAGGGCGAGTAGAAGTCGACGAGAGGGATCGCGAAAAGACCGCCATCATCACTCCAGACAGCCTCTATGAGTTTAAGGTCATGCCATTCGGACTGTGCTCGGCGCCTGCAACGTTCCAGCGCGTGATGGAGACGGCGTTAGCAGGATTAAAGTGGCAGAGCTGTCTTATTTACTTAGATGACGTAGACATTTTCGCCGGCAATTTCGACGATCACCTTAGGCGGCTTGCCACCGTACTAGAGGCCATCAGAAGTCATCAGGGCTCACTCTGAAGCCGGAAAAGTGCCGCTTCGCTTACGATGAGCTTTAGTTTCTTGGCCGTGTCACCATCACATATGGAGTCCCGCCCTACCCGCAGAACATGCCTGCCATCACAAACTTCCAGCAGCCCAACGACAAGAAGGCAGTGCATAGATTCCCTGGCATGTGTGCCTACTACAGGCGCTTTGTCAATGACTTTTCCCGCATCGCTGAGCCGCTGGCACATCTAACTAAATGTGATGTCGAGTTCAAGTGGGAAAAGCCACAGGCTGACGGATTTCAAGAACGGAAACTACGCATTCAGTCGCCATCGCCACCGGTACTTGCGCACTTAGACGCCTTTAGATACCTAAATCCACACTGGCGCCAGTAACCTAGGCATCGATGCCATACTAGTCCAGAAGAGAGACGTACGATAGCTTACGCTAGCCGGTCGCTGTCAAAAGCGGAAGGCAATTATTCTACGTCCGAAGAGGAATGCCTCGCCATCATTTGGGCTACAGCGAAATTCTCCCCTTACCTATTTGGTAGGCCGTTGAAAGTCATCAGCGACCATCATGCGTCAGGTTGGCTTGCGAATTTAAAGGACCCTTCAGGATGCCTGGTGCGGTGGAGCCTCAGAATGCAAGAGGTTGATATCACAGTAATCTACAAGTCCCGACGAAAACACTCTGATGCCAATATCCTATCACGCGGCCCCATCGGCCCGCTGCCCCAAGATGACGAGGATGACGACACTTTCCTTGGAATAGCAAGCGCGGATGATATCGCTCAACAGCAACGAGCAGACCCGGAGCTAAAACGCCTCGTCGAGTATTCGGAAGGGAACGCCGACGTTGTCTCTAGGGCATTCAGGCGAGGGTTGTTTTCGTTGTCGCTTCAAAGCAACCTACATGTAAAGGACTTCTCACCAGACCGCGCCAGCGACCTTCTTGTCATTCCCTCAGCGCTGCGTTCAAAAGCACTACACGCCCTACATGACGATCCGACCGCTGGGCACCTGGGATCCTCTTGGACGCCATCGATGATACAGGAAAGGTATTACTCGCCGCGCCTGACCACCAACGTCACCCGTTACCTCAATACATGCCGAGGCTGTCAGCGACACCACTGACACGGCCAGTTAGATTACTACAGCCCATCGAGCCTCCTTGCCGACCATTTCAGCAGATCTGGATTGACTTGCTGGGACACTTTCCGGAGTCAACATTCGGAAATAAGTGTATAATGGTGGGGACGAACTACCTCACTCTCTTCCGGAACGAAACCACTGCTGAAAGGGCCCCGGAAACGGCATTTCGTCGGTATAAGTGGACATGTAGCGCCCAACGGAATGACGAAAGTAAATTCGGTGGCCTGGCGGCACTGAAGCACGAGGCCGACGCCGCAAACACCATGGAGATAACGCAAGCTTCTCCCGGGGCCGGACCGGTGCCGGAACGATGGTGACCTTGGGGACGTGACGAAAGGCAGGGGGCGGTGCTTTGACATCGAAGACACAGACGCTCTTTTTTTAGCTAATTTCGGTTTCAAGGAGCCTGGCAAGGGGAACTAATTGTGCGCGTAGCTCCCACATGATATCCGCTAGTCGCAATGTTGGCTTCACGAAGCGGTTCGTCGCCGCGGGTTGCGAAAGCTTCGAAAGTCCCTAGCCCTGCAGGCCTATCGTAACACCCCAAACTTCATTTTACCCACCCATATTGACACGTGTACTTATCTTTATCGGGCAACCATGTTTCGCCGCTTAACAACTGTAATCGCACAGCGAGGGACTCGCCTGCATGTATCCGACGTTTCTGGAAAGTTATCGGCGCTTCTATCTGCGTGTCTGTTGTCGCCGAACCTTGTGTTATCAGATTTCATCGCGTGACACGAATGGTGTAGAACTTTGTGGAAGACACGCGGGTCCCATCAGTTAATCTGGAACATTCGACGACTGATCTATAAAAGCCGACGCGCTTGACCCGCTAATCAGCTTTCCGACGATCGCCGACCGTGTTCGCCGCTATCGTTGTGCTATAAGTGTAGCCTGTTTTTGTGGGCACAGGTTCGCCTAATAAAAGCTAGTTTTGTATTCCAGCGTATTACTTCTTTCTTCACCGTCACTACCACGTGACAATAACTTTAGGTTGGCGCACCCCCTAAATTTAATTTGGTCCCCCCCCCCCCCAGATTTCAAGTTGACCCAACCACAAATTTTGAGCTGACCCACCCCCAACTACTATATATTCCATATAGTGTTTATATGGCTGCATCACGTTCGTCCTGTCCAAATGCTCCGTTGTCGCTCCTCGCCAACACTAACCTAATTGAAGTGGACGTCGATGGTGTTACGTTGACGGCATTAATTGATACCGGAGCCTAAGTGTCTATAATGAGCGCTAACCTATGTCGTCGCCTCAAAAAACTTCTTACGCCTGCCATCACTCGAGCCGTGCACGTCGCAAATGGCACCACTGTTCCGTCAGGGGTATGTGCAGTGCTCGCATAGGAATTGCTGCCCGCCAAGTTCCATTCCTTCGGGCTCGACTTTCTGACGACGCATTCTGCCCACATCGACCGTTCCACCGGTGCGCTGTGCCTCGAGCTTCCTCTTTCAGACGTTCGCCCCGAACAACCGAACACCCTCTGCACTGCAGCGTTTGTTCGCTTACCTCCAAAAGCCCTAACTTTCGTAGAATTGGTCTCAAAGGCAACCATGCCCGATGGCGACTATGTCGTCGCACCTATTCATGATGTCCTCCTGGCACGCGACATCTCTGCACCACACTCCGTCGCAGGCACGCACCCAGGGGGGGGCCCGGGGGGGCCCGGGCCCCCCCCGAAATCAAGTGGCATACCCCCCCCCCCCTCCCCACCCACGCCACCACTCCTCACACATTCCTAAAGCGCCGCCAGATTAATGTTGAGACATGGCAGCTGTTCATCAGTCAGCCTTATGCTGCCTTTTTCACTCCTTTTAGATGGCGGTAGTTATCGGCATCTCTTGTAATGTGAAGGGCAGTTTTCTCATAGATTCCGCACCTGCGCGATTAACTCGAGATGCGCTCAGTTGTCACCATCCATTCAGCCGTCACGCGCATAGCTGTTGCTTTTGTTAGTTCAACCTTCTTTGTTTAGGCTGATCCTGGGACCAGGAGAGGGATGCGGCTGTTACTCAGCTGGTCTGTACTCTCATGGAACGAGTTGCGGCCGGAGAAAACACCAATTGCGTTTAACTTTTCCCTTTGCTTCACTATTTCCTTGAGTTACGGCTCGCCGCGACGCTGGCAGATGTCCGCAACCATATACACGTGATGTGGGTTAGATAAGGTGGGAAATAAAATGATGTGAAAGAGCGTTCATCATGAAACCCTGCAATAACCCTTAAACTCATAAGCAAGATGACTGTCACCAGTTACCTCGTCTGTTTTCCCTAATTGTATAACACTTTTTGTGCAAAATTGGAAACCGGAAACAAATATCGCAAGGAGTTGAGAAATTAAGCGATCTACTAAGGGAGAGAGCCAACGCGACAACCAAACTGCAAGCAAAAGCGAATAATTAAAATGTTAACCGTTGTTTATGAGAATATTTATGGATCAACATCTCTTTATTTAAAATGGAAGTAGAGAAAACGCCGCCGGAAGTGGAGAATAATTACTTGCCTTGAATGACGCTTCTACAGTTATCGGTCGAACCGCCTCACGTAGCCACTTTTCCGCTGTGCTTATGTTGGTGTTTTTCTAACCTTTCTCGGTGAGCGCAGTACGTCTAGAATCACAGAGTCCTGCGCTCTACGCGGTTGTATGGGACTGGCGGCCGCACAGCGTTACGCAATTCGCGGAACTGTCAAAACTGATCCACAAGGCGAAAATAGCTGATATTCGAAACTATAACATGTGAAAGACTGAAGAAGCCGTAAAAAAATGAACGCAGCCTGAAATCAGTAAAAAAGAAACCTGGCATAGAACAAACCATGATGTATGCACTAAAAGATAAGAGGGATAATATCATAAACAATCTCGAAGATACAGTAAAAGCAGCGGAAAAATTCTAAGCTGACCTGTATGCAGTACCCAGAGGAGTCACGATACCTCACTTAGAAACAGTAATAAACAGGAAACAGAAACTCTCCTATAACTAGCGATGAGGTCAGAAGGGCGCTGCAAGACATGAAACGATGAAGAGCGGGAGGAGAAGGTGGAATAACAGTCCATTTAATCAAAGATGGAGGAGACATAATGCTTGGAAAACTGGCGCCTCTTAATACGAAGTGGCTGTCGACTGCAAGGGTCACAGAAAACTGGAAGAATGCAGACATTATACTAATCCACAAAAAAGGAGACGTTAAAGAATTGAAAAATTATAGGACCATTAGCTTGCTCCCAGTATTATATAAGATATTTACCAAAATAATCTCCAATAGAATAAGGGCAACACTGGATTTTGACAACCAAGGGAACAGGCTGGCTTCAGGAAGAGATACCTTACAATGGATCACATCCATGTCATCAATCAGGTTATCGCGAAATCTGCAGAGTACAGTAAGCCTCTCTATGTGGTTTATATAGGTTACGAAAATGCATTTGATTCAGTAGAGATGCCAGCAGTCTAGAGGCACTACTTAATCAAGGACTACAGAACGCTTACGTAAAAAGCTTGAAAAATAATGCTACGTGCGTGTTGTATTTGTTTGTTTGAACGAGGTGCGTGAGCGCCACCACTCCAGAAAAGAGGAGGAAGAACGAACTGGGCTCGCGCTGTGAATCTAACTGGTCAGCGCTGCAACCGTTGTTGTAAATATAATCTGTAAATAGTTTCTCGTCTTACTGGCTCGTCCTTCGCGTAAGAATATTTACAGAGGTTCTACCGCTACCTTAATTCTACACAAGAAAAGCAGGGAGATACCTATAGGGAAATGGGTCAGACAGGGAGACACAATTTCTCCAAAGCTATTCACTGCGTACTTAGAAGAATTCAAGCTAATAAACTGGGAAGGCTTAGGAGTAAAGATCGATGGCAAATATCTCAGCAGCCTTCGGTTTGCCGATGACATTGTTCTATTCAACAACAATGCAGACGAGTTACAACAAATGATTGGAGACCTCGACAGAGAGAGTGTAAAAGTGGGGTTGAATATTAATATGCAGATGATGACGATAATGATAAATAGCCGGGCAAAGAAACAAGAGATAAGGATCGCCAGTCGGCCTCTAGAGACTGTGAAGGAGTACGTTTACCTAGGTCAATTAATCACAGGGAACCCTGATCATGAGAAGGAAATTCACAGAGGAATAAAAATAGGTTGGATCGCATACGGCAGACATTGCCAGCTCCTGACTGGAAGCTTACCATTATTATTGAAAAGTGTGCAATGAGTGCATTTTGCCAGTGCTGACATATGGGGCAGAGACTTGAGAATGAGTTAAGGACCGCTCAAAGAGCGATCGAACGAAGATTGCTAGGCATAACGTTAAGAGAGAGAAAGAGAGCGGTTTGGATCAGAGAGCGAACGGGTATAGACGACATTCTAATTGACATCAAGAGGACAAAATGTAGCTGGTCAGGTCATGTAATGCGCCGGTTAGATAACCGTTGGCCCATTAGGGTTACAGAATGGGTACCAAGAGAAGGAAAACGCAATCGAGGACGACAAAACACTAAGCGGAGCGATGAAATTAGGAAACTCGCGGGTGCTAGTTGGAATCGGTTGGCGCAGGACAGGGGTAAATGGCGATCGCAGGGAGAGGCCATCGTCCTGCAGTGGACATAAAACATGATGATGATGATGATGATGATGATGATGATGGAGGTGGTGGGCCCCCCCTGAAAAAAAATCCTGGGTACGTGCCTGCTCCGTCGTAACCATTGCCGCTAATCGGTTGCGTCTCCTTATACATTTTGGCTTGACGAAGCAAGTGTTACCTGAAGGCATAAGGGTGGCCACGCTCCGGTCTGTGACAGACGACCATGTCACTGCTTTTGCAGCCAACGCCTCTCCAGATCCTCGTGATTGCTCGCAGCATGCCTTGAACCTCGACGGTCCATTGCGTCCCATGGTCACACCGGACCTCGCACCTGACCAAGCAGCCGCCCTATATTGCCTTTTGCTTTGCTACAGCGACATATTTGACATTGCCAATCGACCACTCGGTCAGACGTCACTTGTTAAGCATCGGATCAACACTGGTGATGCTGTTCCCATTCACCACCGACCGTATCGCGTGTCCACAGCAGAGCATCAAGTTATTGAGCGGGAAGTAAACAAGATGCTCGCCAGAGGCACTGCTGAGTCCTCGTCGAGTCCTTGGGCGTCATCGGTCGTGCTCGTGAAAAAGAAAGATGGCACGTGGTGTTTCTGCGTTGATTACCGCCAGCTAAACCGAATTACTAAAAAGACGTTTACCCTTTACCACGAATCGACGACGTTCTTGATTCTCTTCTAGGTGCCAAACACTTTTCGTCCTTCGATCTGGTTATTGGCAGATTTCCGTCGATCAGCAATACCATGAAACGACAGCTTTCGTCACTCCAGATGGCCTCTACCAATTCAAGCTTTATGCAATGCCCCCGCCACGTTCAAACGGATGATGGATTCTCTACATGTCTCTACATGTCCAGGTTTCAAATGGTCAACTGGCCTTTGTTACCTCGACGACGGTCTTGTGTTTTCTTCTGCTACATTTGGGACGCACCTTGAGCGCGTCTCAACTATCCTTGGCGTCTTCCGCAAGGCTGGGCTCCATTTAAACTCATCGAAGTGCCACTTCGGGCGCCGACAGATTGCATTGCAGTGCTAGGCCATCTCGTCGATGCTTCCCGTGTATAACCCGACCCAGAGAATGTTCGAGCATTATTGGCTTTTCCTGCACCTCAGTCTGTCAAAGAAATCCGGAAATCTGTGGGGTTCTGTGCTTATTTCAGACGGTTCGTGAAAGATTTCGGAGCAATCGCTCGACCACTCACTGAACTTCTGAAGAAAGACCTGCCTTTATATTATACATACCCGAGTTCGTACTATATATTCTATATAATCCATGTTGTATGATATATGCCTGAGTCCCTAATATATTTTCTATTGAGCATCAGGGCTCGCCGAACACGTACCGTATATTCCTCCAACTGTAACTGTCATCCAGGTGATATTTGGACAAAAGGCACCTGCTATGGCTCCACCTCCACACACAGCGACGGAAAGTACCGTGATAGAGAAGACGGAAAGCTTGTTCTGCAGCAGTGTTATTGCAAGCCCTGCAACACAAGTAAGAAGAGCAATCATGCAGGTAAGTCAATAAAAGCGAAAAAGAAGATTACGAGCAATACAGAGATGCAAGCGTAATGTATACAATCTTTCAGTAGTTCTAAACACGCGGCCTCTGGCTAGTGTATTTTCTATTAGCCGAAATGATGTCATATTTGCAGGTGACTTGAACTCCCGTCATCCCACGTGGGGCTTAAAACAGATCCGTGCGGTACTAGACTGCGGCATTGGTCACAGGACAATAATCTCGTACGTCAAAATTCAGGTCATCCTACTTTTGTTAGAGGTTTAGCTACTTCTGTTTTAGATATGAATTTCTCAGGTTCAGGTCTTTGCGTATCCTCTTGGTCGACTGTTTACTAAGCCACAAATAGTGACCGCATTCCGGTGATTTTTGAGATTATTTGCCCTATAACATTCTTAATGTCTCAAGCGCGAAGATACAGAAATTACAGTAAATACCAAAGTAACCATTGGCTGCCCTATCTGAAGCGAATTCTAAACAAAAAGCATTAAGCGTTTCTTCACCCTTAGAGGACTCCCGTAGAGAAGCTGAACTTGAGGTTCACTCAGTCAAAGATAAATCCTCTTCGCGCTGGTAAAATGATGAATGCTCGCGGGAATATAGAATAAAAGCAGCCTGGAAGCAATCGTTAGATAGAGTATGCAGGAAAAATTGGTCAGATGCTAAATTTGTTGCACCTACACTTAAACTTACTGTATCAAAAGCCAAAATGCATACGTCATTAAGCATTTTGATTTTCTTGCCAAACCCAATAACAAGCGAGAGCTATTCGGCTTTCTTACATGCAAGAAAATGAATCCCTTGACTGTAAACGTCGAATGTAGAGTTTCATCCCCACATGACTTGATAGAGTTATTGGGAGTTCTGGCTAAAGGACTGGAGCATCTCTTTTCTTCTGATGCTCGGCCCCCTAAATTGATTTCCCATATTGATGAGGATTTTACAGAGATAACTGTGGACAAATTATCATATGTCTTAAAGGAAATTCCGACAGCAGCTCCAAGCCCTGATGGAGTCAGCGTGGCCATTTTAAAAACTTTATATAAAGAGTCGCAAGACGTTCTACCAAACATAATAAATTATTCAGCCAGAAGATCTTGGATTCCAACAGAATGGAAGATTGCAAAGACTATACCGTTCCCTGGAAAACTGGGAGAGGGTTATACCCTACGCAACATTAGCCGAATCGCACCTACATGAAATTGTGTATAGTTGATGGAAAGAGCCTTACATGCTTGCGTTATAAGTATTATTATTACATGAAAGCTTCTTAGTCCATGTCAAATTGGGTCCACCCGGGTACACCATATGGCAGGCCCATACTAACGTGGGAAGTCGTATACAACTTGCACGGCGCCAATGTCATTATGCGGCATTGATTACTCTTCATATCACCAAGGCATACGATAGCATCGAACGCGAGATATTGCTAAGCCGGATGCGAGAACTTGAGTTCCCCAAATATTTGCAAGCATGGGCTGCGCAATTCTGAAGTGGCGAAAAAATTGTATGTCTTCCAGATCGGCTCTTCATCGAGTACATATAGACAGGCAAAGAGTTCCACAGGGCTCAGTGCTATCTCCGGTTTTATGCAATATTTTACTGAGGTCCATTCAATCCCAAAAGGGCGCGTACATTTACGTGTATGTGGATGACATTGCATTCTTATCATCGGCAAAGGATATTCAAACACTTTACGAAAACCTCCAACGCCATTTATGCGTTCTAGAAGCTTGGCCAGATTCCATTCGTATGACACTAAACGCGAACAATGCTAGTATTTGCCCTGAAGGACCCAGAACATACATCTCTGTTGCACCAGCTCAATTTCATTCCACAAGTAGATGTTGTTAAATATGTTGGTGTTATATACGACAGCTCTCTTGCATGACGTGCGTACATAATTATGTTGCAGCAAATAGCATTCAAGCGCGGCTTTGTTACGTAGACTGAGCAACAGTCAATGAGAGATGCGCAGGGCGACATTGTTATGAATATACTGTATGTAAGTCTTGGAATTCGGCTGTGTACTATACTCTGGAGCGCCTGTCTGTAAGCTTCGCCCCTCTTCTTCTAAAAATACAGGCATTAGGGCTATGTTGAGAGCTGTCTAAATTTGCGGCAAGTACTTTATTGCATCCAGAAGCAAGAGTTCCTTCTCATGTAACTCGATTTCATGTGCTAGCGGTACAAAAATTTTTCAGGGCGTACGAATCGCCAATGAGGCTTTGCAAAACAGTGCTCATTTCTAAACCTAGTATGTTTTTCGATGCACATTGGTCTCGATTCCAGACTCTTCAATTTCAGAGAGGCGTACTGTTCGGCACCACATTTCTTCAACGTGCAGAAATGGTAGTGTTTCAAAGAGTTCACTATGATATAGTAGTATATTTTCATCGCACTTGAAGTGATGCCAAACAGGAACTATAACGTGTGCAAATGCGCAGTTTTGAGCAGAAACTGCACGCTTGCTCGGCTATGCCCATCCGCCACGTTTAACACGTACAGTATAGAAATTGCCTGATGAGACTCGGGTAGCAAGACAGACGGATATTCAAGCCACTTGACCCCGTCGAAAGGGGTCCGTCTCAATAGGTAGCGCAAGCGACGAAGCCCCGATTGTCTACGAGTGCGGCTGGCTTCAGCCGCGCATAGCGTTCTCGCGTACCACTATAGTAGGGTGGGCATTTGCACAACATAGCGCTCAAACGTCCTTTACGAAAGGTAAAGACGTACTACCAATAGGAAGTGAGTGCGGTTGCTAAGCTGGACCGCATAGGACCCCCACAAGCCACAACATAATCTATACATGCAACCTATCCAGTGCATAAGTAAACTCCAAGAGCTTGGGTTTGCACACAGCTTGTGTGCTGTGTTTATACCGACTAGAGGGGGTAACATTGTGATTTCAGGCGTCTCATGTTACAACATCTACTACTGCAGAACTCGCCGCTCTGCGCACTTCAGCTCAAGGTACGGAAATGGAAAGTCCTGTATTAAAAACTGCGAACCTAGGACTGTGAAGATAGCACGAACCTGGCGGCCTGAAGCTAAACCACCACAGATGGCCCCAGGCAGAGACGCGAGACGATTCACGTAACCAGTAAGAAATAAGTTTAATTGCATCGAGGCGGAGCGGTCAGCTCTACAAGCTTCCTGACGGCGAGCGACACACACTCCAGCTTGTGCTCAAGTCTGCTGAAGGCTGAAGTGCGTTGGCGGGGGCGTCTCTTATTGACCTTTCTCGCGGCGACCCCGTGGGCGCTGCGTTATATGATAATGTGGTGACGCGTCCATTGCTTGCCTCAACTGCCTCCCTTTCCTCCGCGTTTACAATGGGTATGTATGACGCCGGTGGGGCGTCATACACACCCATTTACACACACCGACAAAGATTTGGACGCAGCTTCAGAGAACATGCAAAAGTGCCTTGGAAGCTGATTAAGTGTTGTCCACAGGGCGCAAGCAGCGTATATGGTGCTTGTTTTGAAAGCGAGGCTATATATGTATTCCAAGATATCCAAACTTGCCGCTCATTATTTGAATGAGGTCTACTGTGCTTTGTTCTTCGTTCTTTTTCGCGCAAATTTAAAGCAGCGGTTTGTCACATTTCTGACTCAGTAAATTTCCTTAGTGTAATCACTATCTGATTATTTCTGACTAATCTCTCGCGGTTGTGCTCAGTTCCGATTGATTTGTTTTTGCTGCGCGCTAGGCTTGGAACGTAGCCATTTTGTACATTGCGATAGGTTTTAGCAAAGATATATTATCTCTAGTAACTCGCTTACTGTTGTGGACCGTCACGAAGCTTTCCGCTTCGACCATTCCTAGACTATCGGTGTAATCTGTCATTTATTGTGCATATATGGTGCACATATATTCAAATGTGCACCCGTTGCCTTATTGACATGTTGGAGATAGAGTGGGCGTAAGATTCTGTACCAGTTGGTGTAGACGGGTGTAGATACAGTGCGCGAAACGTCCTATGACAGGAAGCAGCGCTCCACCTTTTGTCATTGGTTAACAAGTGGTACTCACTCTTGCCAACATTCGGGGGTTCAAGCGGTTTCTTTGAAGGTTAGCGATACAACGCTGCCGGATGAGCAAATCTCTGCATTCTCGAAGAAAGCCGTACATCTCGAAGTGCCGGTAAAAGGTAGGGACAGTTTCAGCAACAGTGCGCGAATTTGGCTACATAGATTCATTCCATTCCTTAATATGTCAGTCACAATTATTCCCGCCAACTACTGCCCACGTCTTCAATCCATATGATTGAATCCGGCATGATTAAAGCAGAGTGCTTTAGTGAAAACTCAATTGCATTTCCGACAGCTGATCGCACAGAAGCAAGGTGGAAGCGGTAATTGCTTCGTATTTGTGCGCTATCGCTGAAGTGGCATGCGGTGCGCGGCCGAAAGGGCCATCTCGTTTATCTAGACCAAACTCCTCCAGGAAAAGGGTCAATAAAGTCTGGAACGCCCTCATCGAGGCCAAAGGCGCGTCGTTATTAGCCTACGGCATTCTGTAACGCAGGCAGAACGATCCGGGCATAGAGAGCACATGAGACAACACACAGCGCTGAACAAGCAGCTGCGAACAGCTTTGAACGTCCGCCATGTCTCCTCGCATTGAAATTCAGGAATCGCTGTTGCGCACTCTGGAAGAAAGTTAAACTTCAAAGTGTTTTTCAATGGCAAAACACTGGGATTATTTGGTGCAGTTAGGTCAATATTATCAATATATTCGAAAAATACGCGTCGTAGGGCAGAAACCCTGCAAGGAAGTAACCCGATTGGAATATAAATGATACTATTGGAATAATATAATCGTTTGAGAGCGATAAAATTGTGCGCTCGCTAAAAGTGGTAACAGCCAGAGCGTTCTGTAGTGTAATTGTTTCTTTGGCGAAAACAAATAATGTTTTTTTAGATGTACAACAACAAAGATAACTAACAATGTTCCTGCAAAAAGAAACCACACAAAAAGGAATCAGAATTATTTTCTATTTTTTTGCTTAAATATTGGACAGTGAGTTTTTCCAGCTTGTCACTTTAGCTTTGCACGGAATAGATAGGATCTAGAGAGAGCGCTCGCATGTGTTCGAAGATCCAGCCCGCCTGAGTCCCGGGCCCGCCAAAAACTGCTTTATGCGGCCCAGTCTTTTGGGACAGCCTGGACCTGTGTAGTGCTCGAGCTCGGATACTGTTCCCACTTAGCGCTCACTAAACGTGTCCCGTTATTCTGTAGGGAGAATAGGGGCTGTGGCTTGCGTGTGGAAGCCAGCAGAAGGCGTGCTGGCTGGCGGAGCCGCATCAACATCAGTGGAAAAGTTGAAGGAAGAGGCAAACAACGCTTCACACAAAAACAAAAGTCTAAGTTTAGGCCGAAATTCGAAGCATCGATTGTGATAGCAAGTTAGTAGACAGCCATATGAAGTAAGGGTAGTAGCTTAATAGGCTGTATAAACTGGTAAACATTCGCTTGCTAAATTAGCAAGCATAGCGTCACGTACAACCAGGAAAACACAAGCACATCTCACTCGATGACCACGGACGCTCTCTGTCAAAATGCTGGCGTGAGCAAGAGCGGCAGCAGCGAGCGAAATAACATTTGTGCTGCCTCACGTTTCAACGTGAACTAAGCGACAAGAACACAGGTCACACGAAGCCATCAGACCTCGGTGCAGCTAGCCTCTGCACTCATCGCGGATTGTTTTCAATATCGGGCCCGCGCGGCCGCGCTGCACGCAGCCGCCGCCTGAGTAGGTGGTGGTGACAACTTTATTGAGACTCTGCTCAGTTATGATCTGGCAGGCCCGAGTCCTAGAATGGCCCCTCACGAGGAGCGACCCTTTCGGCTGAGTAGAACGCCATCCCCCCTTCCCCCGTCGATGCCTTTCACGCGACGGAAGCCGGAGCGCTTCCTCTCCGCCTTCCTCTCTTGCACGCGCGAGATCTAGGCACCATCCTCGGCTAACCCTTACAAGCTTTAACTCACATACTCAGGATACGGCGCGTAGTCACGATGTTATCGCACTTGGACTTTATACGAAATATCGCCGCGCCACCGACGATGGAAATGCGCCTAGAGTGTCCACATAAATGCTATCGCAATAAAAGAAAGCTGGGAGGGAGCATGATGGCCTCGTCATCGCTCGACGGAAGACGGTGTGTAGACCCTCTGCTTTCTTCGCGCGTGTTGGATTGAGCCGCGATCGTAGGCTCGCCCGCGGCCTTACGCTCGCTCATACAGCATACGACGTGCGGCGACGGTGTTATCACCTTTAGACTTTATCCAGAACATTGCGGCGGTGGCGACGCCGACGGCAGAAATGTGGCCGGACAGTCTATATAATTGCTATTGCAATAAAAAAGAGCTAAGATAAATGACATGCTCTGTCGGTTTTTTTCACTGCATTTGTTTGTGAACTGTCGGAATATCTTCGTAAAGAATGAAAGACAAGGTATGTGCAACTTTGGTAGTAGAGAAGTGGTTAAGTCTGGGTGATTGGGAATTTGGTTCGAAATTTTTTTGCCGAAGCGGCATGGCAATATTTGCCGCAAAAACGACAGATTCTTCGTATGGATCCCTGCCCACACGGACCCTCCGCTGCCGGGAAACGAGGGGAGCCCATGCCACGGCTCGAGGCCTTGCATGCCGAGATGCGGCGCGTGTCGGCAATCTCGACGTCTTGCCCACCGTGAGAGCGATGCGAGAGTGGACGGGGGGGGTATCGAATGACTATTTCCAGAGACATCATGCAACACTACAGATTGAACACCACCGCACGACAAACTGAACAAGAAACAGGCGGTTGCCTGGAGGCAATTGCAGACACACACATATCCGAACCCGGCGATCCTTCACCTCTGCTACCCCGACATTTATACGTCCGATGATCGTAAATCGTACGCAGCCAGGGCAACGCTGCAGCACATGCTGTGGGCATGCACCGGTAGTGAGCAGCAGGAGTCCCCGACGAACGGGCTAGAAATGGCAGTCTCGAACCGAGGGGCGCGTTGGGGGGGGGGGGGGGGGGGCTGCTCAGCCACGTCCTCGCTGATCAACTGTGGACCGTCCGGCAAGCCGAGGAAGCCGCCCGAGTCCAAGGACTCGAGGCCGTCGCCTAGGCTGGGGTGCTTATGGCCCCACCCCGCCCAAAACGCCGGACATTTACAATAACGTTTTCACTCACTCACTCGAAGCGACGTCCAATGCCAACGCGAGCTGCCGACGCCGACGCCGACGCCGGCTTTCGGCGACACGAGCGCTTAAACGCTGTCGCGTTAAGACAGTTACGGAGACACTTAAGTCTCCTTATGTGCATTGAATATGGAAGCTGTATGACCCATCCGCGGGATACCTTTTACTTGGCCATGTGCTCGTACTCGGCCAAGTCAGTTTTGTGGGTGGGCGAAGTCAGTTTTGGGAGTGGGCCAGCACAGTTTTGGACTTGGGCCAAATAAAATTTCGAATTGTCCAAAGTCTATTTGTTGGGTGTGGGCCACGGCGTCTGTCCGACGTATGGCTGCTCACCATGGGATCGCGCAGTCCGAGGCGCAACAGGTCCAGCGCCGGGAACTTGACGTCATCACTTGGTCACGTAGGTGTCCGTGCCAGCAGATGTCAACACCGGACGGTCGCCGAATTTTACGTTTCATGGGGCATATAAGGCTTTCGCCTTAATAAATGTAACTACAGGCTGGACATTGCCTCAAAGTGACAGAATGCCACGGGTACGGAAGACAAAGGAATTATGTAAAACAAAATATAGTGAAGAGAGCGTTACCTAAGGAACATCAGAAAAAGAGCTGCCGCTTGACAAAAGCCTACAGGTGTCAGTACGATACTGTGGTTCAAATAAAGCGAAATTAACGAAATGACATCAACAGCTTGAATTGAATCAGTTTATCAAGCCGAATAAATTGTATGTTGCAATAAATGTAATCAAGCATTTAAGCCAGCATAAACAATATATATAATTTCCAGTGTCGTTACGCAGATGTTGGTCCACGTTAAGCTCAAGATACAACCGTTTATATTTTGCATGACGGTAGAGACAATATCAGATTTCTTCCCGCCATTGAAATCGCTGCGCTGCCAGTGAAATCAACCAAAAGAATCGGGCCACCGACAAGTACGACACAAAGGCAACGTCCTTCAAGTAAACCGCGTTTCTGTTAAATCAGTTTTGCGCAACTTTGTATAGTGGAGGAAGTTTCTGGAGAGGAAAAAAAATGTCATTCACGCGACACTAGAAGAGAGCTAAAAAGGAGTTGAGCAGGAAAGTCAGCCTCGTGGTTAAAATCATATGCATCTTGATTGAATTGTCGAATTCGATCAAGATGCATATGATCCGTTGATCCGTTGACAAACCGTGACCAACACTTTTGTGGCGTGGTTGGTCTGCACTTTGAGCTAACAGGAAATTTTCCTGAAGGCTAGCTGCCTGTTTCTTACTGAAACAAGCTCTAATAAGTGACTCGCCGTGCCGGACATGCCAAAGTGGAAGTCCAGAAAACTGTTCCAAAACCATCACTACAAGTGCGGAAGGGGGGACACAATGCTTTATTGATGGTTCAGATGCTTGTTTCGAAGTTCTTCTTTACTGAAACGTATATGTGTTGTATGGGTGATTTCAATTATTGTATGCACTGTTCGGTTCACTTTGCTGAGCGCTTGTAACCTCTGGCTTAAGGGGACATGAGCCGTTGCATTTTGTGCATGCTTTCGGGCATGCATTGCATTTTTGATTGCTTAAGGCGTATTAGCCACTGCTGATGATTGCAGATGCTTGTTTTGAGCTTGCTATTTATTGAAGCGTACGCTCTTCTGTACGTTGCATGCGTGATTCTAAGAGTGTATGCACTGTTTCACTTTGCTGACTGCTTGTAGCCTCTGAATTATGAGGGGGATGAGCCATTGCATTTTTTATTTCTTATAGCGGTAAGATCCAATGCTGCTGATGATAATTTTTTTCACGGTCGGACACGATAAATGCCGACTACTGCGCGGCTAACAGCTTCGCTATAAAATCTCACAACCAGGGCACTAAAATACGTTTAGCACCACAGTACCCTGAAGCTGCAACGTGGGCTGGAAGCTATGATTTACCCTGAACACGTTTTCTTTTTTGGACAGGGATATCACGTGAATACTGCTTGGTATAATAGATGCTTATAAACTTATTCCAAAATTAATTACTGTTCGTCAAACTTACGCTGCAGAGAGTGCAGTGCTGCTTCTAGAGAAATGCTGTTTTATACAACGATTGCCTCAAAGCGCCTTTGCCCCATGCTGGGCTACAATTTTTTTTGTGGATTACTCTTACGTACCTGACAGTTGCATAGTGACTAACAGTATGCTGTCTGGCCACGACGCTGCTCCGTGGTCGACGTTGAACTTCTCCATGTAGAGGACGTACAGGTACCCCCTGCTGGACTCAATCAATGAGGCTGCAAATGTTACGCAAGCCGCTACAATAGGTATTATCCAGCATCGATCGGTCAAGTAGCTCGATGCTCGGGAGCCTGAAGCCTCCATTGCTTCTCAACGCCAGCCAGTGAGATCCTGCAAGTGGTGCGGTGAACAAATCACAACGCCTTGAAGTTTACCTTAGGCGCAAGTACTTAAAGCAATCCCGTATAACCTACACTTCAAAAATGTTTTATCTAGCACTTTGGCTATAGCTGCCACGTTGTTTCTATAGCGGTACAATGAAATGGACGATGAGAGAAAATGTGCCTATGCTTGCTGTGTTGAGCGTCGTAAAAAACATCCATAAAGAGAAGACTGCAAGAGCTGTGGACCTTGTCAATACAGGGCAGGAAACTTTTGCGCGCCGCTCCAGCTGTTGCTATCGGCGTCCGGTTTCCGTTTGACTGGCATTCTATTATGCCGGCACTGAGCCTCGCATGCCGAGTGTGAAGGCAAGCTTCATCCGCCACGCACCCATAGGTTGAAGAGCCACGCGCAACGAGAGTTCATCAGGAACGTATTTTGTGGTCGCAGGAATAATTGTGCAGCCCGATACAAGAAGGTTTGTATTAAAATTTATTTTGAGTGAGCAGCTTTGAACCAACAATTTTCGAACAAACATAGGCGTTCGCTGTCTTTATTTCCGTCCAAATGGTCACGCGATTCACCAACAACCAGATAGTGTGATATCCATGTCTCTCTTCGATAGATAATAAAATCATTTCAGGTAGCAGATCAAAAGATTATTACGACAACACTCATGTGGACACTCGGCGCGAATTCTCTTAATCGGTGCCATCGTCGCTTTGATATGTTTCCTATGTATTAATGTATATGTAAGCTATACATTAGTGGATGCCTTATACGCAAGGTAGATTTATTATTCAGCCACCAAAGTTACTCTAACCAGTTCTTACACTCTCGATTGAGCAATTCCTGAGAAGCTTTGAGAATTGCATCGCGCAAACAAACCTAGTTAAACGTCTCATTCATAGAGCATGCCTGTTATTTTAAATATTATGAGGCTATTAAAAAGCGCACGATGTGATTTCACTGGCACCGTTTGTTACGGGCTGCGCAGGGATGCCTGAGTCGAACAGTATTGCAGGAAATTGCCAGACATTTTAATGCCATCTGCGCGTGTGTCAGCTGCGAGTATAGTCGCGCACGCCTATGTTTAGAAATACCGTTCGAAGAGTACAAACGCAACGGTGAACCTTGCTATCTCTTGTCAGTGCTTCAGCGTTCCGGCGGAACTGCACATTTCTGTATGCGACACCCCAATTTAACTTACGCTGTGACAATATCAAGCGGACCGTTTGATTTCAAGTGTAACTTACCCTTTACATCATTAAAGAACCACACAAAGTTAGAAATTTCTTTTTGAAGAAAGGAAAGAAAAAGGACTGTGCTAGTTTGCTGCGCAAATCCGTAAGATATACCTGTGCCATGGCATCATGCAGGTACGGGCCGCATGCCGTGTTTGAAAAGAAGGAGTGTTTTGCAGCTTTACGAAGGACAATAAGCAGCTGTTTTCCCGAGGTTACATTTACGGTTTTCGCAGCACCCGCTGCTTAGCTTACAGCTACAATTGGGAATATCAACAACGCTCGAAAATAGGAGAGGTAAAGCGGACGCATACTGGCACAGCAGCTTGAGCCCTAGTGCGCAGAACGGCGGCTGTTAAGTTACGAAAGTAACAATGTCATTTTAAAACAATGCCTACAGAGGAAAATGAGCTTTTGAAGCATATGCATATGTGTGTATACGACAGGAAATTGCCGCTTCACAAAAGAGAAAGTTCTAGGACACTGATCCAGATGGGTTTCGGCACTCAAGGCCTTAAGGGCATTGCTCAAGTTCTTAAGGACATGTGAATTGTGCGACCGCCTTCGACTATTGTTGCGCGTAACATCGCGTTACTAGGTGCATTTTTCTTGTCTTTTTCTTTCTTCCTTCGTCTTTTATTCCCTTTGCCCCTTTCCCCAGCACAGGGTAGCCAGCCGGTATTTACACTGGCTAACCTCCCTGTCTTTCCTTCCCTTTTGTCTCTTTCTTTCTCTAGACTTCGTAGGAATCGCCGCGGTTCAGGCTGTAGCTATCGGTATACCTCCCGCATGAAGAAGATGGAACTAAGCACGGGCAATATTTAGCTTCTCTAACAGTGGATCGCAAGTTTTGTGTTCGTTAAACCTGCGTGCCAGTGCAAAAAAAAATTAGTCCTTTTATTCCAATTAATCGGCGGGCAACCACTATGTCTCTATTATGGGTCTAAGATATAAACTCAGGACAACAAGACGAGCCAGAAGTGTCTCGTTAGGCGTGCCACAACGAATTGGGCCAGACTAACAACACTAGAAATGAAAGCGTTCTTTCTAAACAATGCACAGTAGGAGGGAATGAAGAGGTGTTGAGAAAGCTCCGGCGCCGCTACAAGCAGATTGTGCGCTAATGTGTAGCCCAGCAACTCAATATGAGCTACCGTGTACTCTTGCAATTAAGGCGCCGTCCTACGGTCAGCACCGAAGCCGGGAGCCGTTGCAGGAGCAACTCGCGCAAGAGGGTGTCGTCAGTGCATCTCGTGTTCTCTCCGAGCAGCTGTCTCACGCGGCGGAGAAGTGTGCTTGGGTGGCGCTCTGGGAATTCTTCAGCTGAGAACAGCTGCTGGATGCGAGAATGATGGGACGCTTTTGTGCGCTACCGCAGGGTATATTTGAGGTCATCATAGATGATGGCGGAATGGGGTGTGTTCCACAAACTCACCACTTTATCTATGGCAACGAGCAGAACGATGAGACAGCGTTGCGAAACTTTTTGCCAACAGAACGGACGCCATCGGCCTAAGGACCCACGCTGAGAGATGCTGGTCCTAGTCTTGTGGGAGGCGGAAGGCAATGGCCGAACATGAGTGCTTACTACGTTATTCTAGAGGGCTTTAGCTTAGAGAATTCGTAGCGTCTCGCAGATCCATGGCAGATCCCAGCCTGTGGTCTGGATCACCTCCCTCTTCACTAAACTGCCATGACGGACGATAATGTGCGCCCATAGGTCTCGACAAGCCTCCAAAGAATGCAGATAGGACTCGTCAGCGACTTTAAGGACATATTTTAATCTTTCCAACGCTACCTGCTACTCGTGCGTGCCGAGCGCAGCAAGCGTGCCGGCCAAGGTGGGAGCATCTGCTTTTTATCACGCAGGTCTTAGGCGCCCGTTCCTGCGTTGCGCGTTGGCGTCGTCCCTCGGCGTAACCGAGCGAACGAGCACAGCGAGGGTTGAAAGACCGAACGCGGAGTGCAGCGGGGGATGAAAGACTGTGATAGCGAAGAGCGGGCGAGGAGGAAAGCAGAATAGGATGGTTTAGCGGACCCATGGGGCGGAAAACGGAGGAGGAGGGTATGGTGAAAGCGCGGGAAGGAAGAATTTCGTGGGGCCGCAAGATCTGTACCGGGACGGATTACCAGCGAAGCTGTTTAGGCTAAAGACAAGGGCTGCACGCATTTTAAAATCATACATGATTCCGGCTGTCGCTGGTTCTATTCGCGTTCATGCTGTCAACGCCTCTCCGCTTGTTCCTTCGGCGGGAGCGTGCCGCGCCATCTCGCCGTCTACGGTTTCTCGCGGTGCTCTAACCCGAGCATCCCAGTTTTATACGTACCATGTATGACGTCACACTGCAGCAGCGCCGCCACAATGCGCCTACACAAGCACTGCCACGGTCACCGTAAAGACCATAGATATTTAAAAAAAGAGCAAAAATTATTTAGGGACTCTAGGTCACCGCACCTCCAATGTATCTGCCGCAACCGCTGCTGCAGTCGCACCGGCACCTCCGACGCACGTGCCGTCATACTTACAAAATCGCAGGCCACGCGCCCAGGCGCAGTAGTCGCCACACTTTTCCGCTCTCCCCCTACCCGTCACCATCGCTGCAGCGCTGTCGCCACATTTTTTCCTCTCTCCCCCTACTCGTCTCGATTGCTGTCCATGTGCCGTGTCCGTGATACGGACGTAAGCCGCCCAGGGTACCCTCGCTGGAAACGCATGCGGGGGATGCATACGGGGGCTAGAGGTAAACAGCCTCGCTGTAAAGTGTAGTACCGCACAAGACGGGCTCTGTGGCGACGACGCCACGGTAGCGCGACGTCGTCTGTTCTCCGATGGAAAGCGGCGAGCGCGTCGGAGAACCATATATCGAAGCCATATATGAAAACAAAGCGCTGCGTGAGTGGAGGTCTGTCTTCTGTGCATCACACCGACGCAACACCCACGCGCTTCCTCTCTCGATATCCTCATTAGCGAAGCAGTCGTGTCACACCTCGCTCCGTTTGCAATGTGCCGCTCGAGACAGATTGTCCTCGCCAGCGAATATATTGCGAAATGAAAATACATATAGAGATTCGCTCAAAGTTTGCAATGAGGAAGTCTCGTAATCGTTGGTGAATTTTTTTTCCTGTGACGCCAATTCTGCGGCTGCCACGAGAGTACAGACCACGGTGGAAGAGTCTGACAGAGTCTAAACGGCGCCGTCTGTCTGCACAGCGGGCGGACTACAACTCTGTAGTCCGCCCGATGTGCTGTTGAATGGCGCAAACATTCATACCATTCAACAGCACATCCAGTCCACTCCCACCCACAGAAAAGAGCATTTACCAAAGCACTACGTACAGTTCGAGCAAGTTTGATTGAACGACAGATTTTTGTTCCACTGGCTGATACGTGAATCTAACAAGCTAGCATACATATAATTCATGCTTAGCTTCTATTGGAGCGATTAGTCAACAAAGTAAGTAAACCGATGCAGTTCAAGACAATAAATTAAGATTTGAATAAATTTTACTCCTTTAGGCGCGATTTACTTATAACACGTCCAGCGCCTATAAAACATACAAGCATAATTTTGCATTCCACATTTCGACTAAGGCATGCAAGATATCGACCGTCAAATAGCGTCCGTCATGTTTTACGAACGCAACCACTCGTTGTCGCATTCCAATTACGGAGCGCAAGCGTGTGTCAACCACGCTGTCTGACCCGTCAGACAGGTTGACTGTTGTTGCACCTCAGGGTGATCCTACCGCTTGCCACCTGTTTGTTGTGCCCCTCTGGGCGATCCCTCTGTTAGCAACCAGCTTGTGGCATTTGAAGGCGATCCCACTGCAAGCGACCTGCCTCTCGAACCTCTACCGACATTCCTTATTGGGTAGCGTAGCGTTGTCGGCGAGCTGCAGGCCTCCGGTAGACCATGGCGACCGAGTAAGGGCGAGACGATGTTTTGCTAGTGCGAAACTTGCACTGTTTTATTCCATGGTAGTTGAAAGAAAATAAGAAAAGAATGATGTAACAAGTATGAAGTACATGGCATGAAGTATATCGTCTATCTCTCAAGTACATTTCGGAGCCCCTTAAATAGGCTCTCTTACAATTGTGTGGTCGGGATCTTGCTTGCGTCGATGAGACGTGACAGGCACAGAGAGAAGGCCCCTCCTCCTGCAATACCAGGCACGGGTAAGAGAAGTCGATTCTCTTTTCGACGAATCTGAGGGGAGCGCAAGAGTTAATGACCTCTCCGGTCCTCGTGGGCTCGGGTGCAGGTGGTAGAGTGAGCGACGAGGTAAGCACGCCCGATGCCACGACCGTTGAAACGGGAAGGGGAGGTCGTCGCACCCACGGTGCCCGTCCCCGTTGAGACGGGAAGGGGATGCGTCGCACCCACGGTGCCCGTCCCTGTTGAAACGGGAAGGGGATGCGTCGCACCCACGGTGCCCGTCCCCGTTGAGACGGGAAGGGGATGACGTATGGCCCATGGCGTCAGACCATACCTAACACTGTCCAGCCCTCGTGTACCGCGTGTGAAGCTTATGTCTCTCACTGCGTGACGTTTCCCGAAATAGCAACTAAAAGCCGGCACGGTTCCAAGTTATTCATGCTCGCCGCACTCGAATGCCGTTCAAGACGACGCCTCTCCTCCAGCTTAGCGCCCTCCAGGAAGGGAGGCAACACCCATCGGAGGCAGCCATCGGCAAACATAACCTAACTTGCACGGTTTTGACGATTGGCTGAATATGACGTGACCCCGGTGGGCTGAAGGGGTTATAAGGCAGATAAACATTCGGAAGAGAGACACGTTCATCTTGCCTGCGGGCCGTAGAGTACGATTATTTTCTGCCCGCCGTCGAGTACATTTTACTGTTATTTTGCTTTCACCTATTCCTGTACAGATGTTAAACAAAATTTTTCTAAGCCCCTCAAAGTCGACCAACACCCGCACTCTACGATCCTTCGATCAAAGGTGTCTGAAGAAACTAGCGATAGGCATGAGCTTTCAATCAATAGAGTCTGGAGAAGCTAGCGACAGGGATGAGCCTTCGATCACAGGAGAGCGGAGAAATTGGGAACAGGGAAGAAGAATGAGCATTCGACCCAGGGAGTCCTGAGCAACTGGGAACAGCGACAGGGATGAGCCTTCGACTAAAGGCGTCTTGAGTAACTGGAACCAACGAAGAAGAATGAGCCTTCGACCCAGCTAGTCCTGAGCAACCTAGAACAGTGGACAGGTGAACCAGATGGCGTGGTGTGGCATTCATGACTAAGAGCGTGGCTTTTTTTCTTTTGATTCGTCATATTTCCAATCTTGTTTGTTTATTGTGATTGTTCTGGGAATCGGGCTTTTGTATCACACTTTTCGTTTGCAGAAATTATGTAAGAAACAGTTCTAACCACCGGTCTGGGCAGCTTCAATGGATCTTAGAAGGTTTTAAGGCCCGACTTGTTGTTGTACGATGATTTGAGAGTTGAGGCAGATGAAAACATGAAAAGATCAGCTATCGAAAAGGGAAATAAAGATAGTGACAATGACAACGGGGTAATTGTGACTGCTTGTTAGGTGGTTCAGGAAACAAGTGAAGCACGAGCGAGAATGTCAAGAGTGCGAGCGAGAACATCAAGACCATGAGCGAGAAGGTGAAGTGCGCGACAGTGAACGTTTGCGAGCACGGCAAAACAATAAAAAGTAATGGCTGCATTGAACTGGAGCTGAAGACTGTATTATGGTCCTGGCGGAACCGCTTAGCGTGTAGCTGGCGGCTGAAAAAAGAGATTGAACATTTGAACAAACAAGCAGCCTGAAAAATGCGTAAGTAGTAAGCAGCGAAAGTGGGATGAAGTCGCTGGCAGATATTCGTCGACAGCCGAAGAGGCTAGTACCTGTGATTGGCAGCCCGTTCAAAAGTAAAATCAAAGTATGATCTGCTAATGATGCCCTAGTGGCAACAGAGACCGTTGAAGGCTGTAGTCAGCGTGACGAGGTGCCTGAAACGGCTGTAGTAGTCGTAGGAAACATATCATCACCCATTACACACTCATTACGCGCAAAACTACTAACCGCAGTAACATCACCAATGACCGCCAAAGGATGAATGGGGAAATTTTTTACAGTGAAACTGTTATCGGCTACTTTCTCCACTATCGTGTCTGCGCGTATAAAATAATCGCGAAGATAGTGTAATGCCGAGCCGTTCCGCGGCTGAGGTGAAGCAGGCTCTAAGCACTCCCCATACGTGTGTCGATGAAGAAGAATTGGAATGCCGAGCCGTTCCGCGGCTGAGGTGAAGCAGGCTCTAAGCACTCCCCATACGTGAGCCTATTCCGAAGATGGTGCAATGCCGAGCCGACCTGCGGCGGAGGTGAAGCAGGCTCTAAGCACTCCTCATACGTCTGCCGATCCCGAAGTTAGTGCAATGCCAGGCTGACACGAGGTGGAAGTGAAGCAGGCGTTAAAGCCTACCCATACGTGAGCCGCACCCGAAGGTAATGCAATTCCGGGCCGAGCCACGGTGGAAGTGAAGCCGTTAAACACTCCCCGAAGATAGTGCAATGCTGGACTGACACGCAGCGGACGTGAAGCAGGCGCTAAACACGCTCCATACGTGTATCGATCCCGAAGATAGTCGAATGCCGAGCCGACCCACACCGAAAGTGAAGCGGGCGTTAAACATTCCCCATATGTGAGCCGATCCTGAAGATAGTGCAATGCCGGACTGACCACGGCGGAAGAGAAGCAGGCGTTAAACATTCCCCATGTATGAGTGGATCTCGAACATAGTGCAACGCCGGGCCGATCCGCGCCTGAGGTGAAGCAGGCTCTAAGCACTCCCCATACGTGTGTCGATACCGAAGGAGAGCAATACCGAGCCGACCCACGGCGGAAGTGAAGCAGCCTCTAAGCACTCCCCATACGTGTGTCGATCTTTGAAGATAGTACAATGCTAGGCTGACACGCGGCGGACGTGAAGCACGCTCTTAGCGCTCCCCATACGTGAGCCTATCCCGAAGTTAGTGCAATGCTGGACCGATCCACGGCGGACGTGAAGCAGGCTCTAAGCACTCCCCATACGTCTGCCGATTCCGAAGATAGTGCAATGCCGGGCCGACCCACGGCGAAGGTGAAGCAGGCTCTAAGCGCTCCCCTTACGTCTGCCGATCCTGAAGATAGTGCAATGCCGGACTGACCCACGGCGGAAGAGAAGCAGGCGTTAAACATTCCCCATGCATGAGTGGATCTCGAACATAGTGCAACGCCGGGCCGACCCGCGGCGGAGGTGAAGCAGGCTCTAAGCACTCCCCATACGTGTGTCGATACCGAAGGAGAGCAATGCCGAGCCGACCCACGGCGGAAGTGAAGCAGCCTCTAAGCACTCCCCATACTTGTGTCGATCCCGCAGGTAGTACAATGCTAGGCTGACACGCGGCGGACGTGAAGCACGCTCTTTGCGCTCCCCATACGTGAGCCTTTCCCGAAGTTTGTGCAATGCTATATAGACCGATCCACGGCGGACGTGAAGCAGGCTCTAAGCACTCCCCATACGTCTGCCGATCCCGAAGATAGTGCAATGCCGGGCCGACCCACGGCGAAGGTGAAGCAGGTTCTAAGCGCTCCCCTTACGTCTGCCGATCCCGAAGATAGTGCAATGTCGGACTGACCCACGGCGGAAGAGAAGCAGGCGTTAAACATTCCCCATGCATGAGCGGATCTCGAACATAGTGCAACACCGGGCCGACCTGCAGCGGAGGTGCAGTTTGCCAGTAAGCGCCCCTTAATGACAAACTGCACCTCCGTCGCGGATACACAGCTTCGCTCGTCATCCTTATCTACCGAGGGGAAAGGCACTGAGTAATTCTTTTGCGTACTTTTATCGCGCATGCCTTCTCATTACAGACAAGATTCTTTAGCTACAGGAACGACGACAACATTCGAGAAAGTTTTGACAGTGGAAGCGCGTCCTGCGCCAAGTGATAATATGAACAGTTAACAGCAGGTGAAAAGCGGCCCGAGGAAAAGAAAAGCTCACCACCCGGCCCTGCGAAAGCGTATGTCCAGCGAAGCTGTTTAAAACCACCACTACAACTGCTGAGGAGTGCATGAACTGCATTTTAGATAGTAACTGTAGTAGTTCTATTTTAGAGTAATGGTTAGGAATTGGAGTAATGGTAACTTTGACAGCGCGCCGCCGCTCATAGCGCTGTGTGGTTCGATTGCCACCGTAGATAAATATACCAAATTTTCTTTTCGAAGCCAGTAATTTAGTTTCTTTGCATGAACCTAGCTGATCAATTTCACGGTTCCTTCTTTTTTTTCTTGCCGTCGGCCCTTTTGGTACCATCTTTCGGTGACCCGGACGGATTTTCGCGTAGTGCTTTCGCACTGAAATCCGCTTCTTCCCTTTCGATGTGACGCACACAAAGGATAGTGGAGTTTGTGCGGTTCGTTCCTCAATCTTGCGTCTATGGCTGTATGAAAAGTGGCGCGCGCGAGCACGTTATCTCGGTCGTGCGATGGCGCACGTGACACATGTAGCAATCGTGTGTGACCGGCGTTGACACAATGAAAGTATGCGCAAGATTTAAGATATTTATATATTGTGCCCAAAGGCAGATAATAAAGACGAAAACAAAGTATGACGTATTCATTGGTGTGTGTCATACTGCGGAGATATAATACCAAGGCTTGATCGTCCGCCAATGTCGGGGCTGATTGTCTCGTTTGGTTACTGCGCCGCTTTCTGTCGGACGGTTTGACTTTCAGAGCAGATACATTTGTGCTGATGCAAAGGATGCATGCTCTCGCGTCGACGGGTTGACAGACAATTGCCCGTACAACTATAGTACGTATGTATACAGGTGCAGGTAATGACTACAATGTATGCTGCGTGCAGTGCAACAGACTTGTGTCTGTTCCAGTGTCTTCTCGATGCTCGTCGCCTCACGAAGAAACTCGTCGACGGTCTTCGGTGGACTTCTTACCATACCGGCGAAAAGTTCCTCCTTTACGCCACGCATCAGTAGACGTACTTTCTTCTCCTCGGACATTTCTGGGTTGGCGTGGCGGAACAGACGGCTCATTTCCTCAGTGAAAATCGCGATCGTCTCATTCGGCAGCTGCGCTCTTGTCTCCAGTAGAGCTTGGGCTCGTTCTTTTCGCACGACGCTTTGAAATGTTTTCAGGAAGCCGCTTCGGAAGAGGTCCCACGTCGTCAAGGTGGCTTCTCGATTCTCGAACCACGTCTTGGCGGCGTCCTCCAATGCGAAATAGACATGTCGTAGCTTGTCGTCGCTTGCCCAGTTGTTAAACGTAGCGACCCTCTCATACGTTTCCAGCCAGGTTTCCGGGTCCTCAAATGTGGAACCGCGGAACGTCGGTGGTTCCCTGGGCTGCTGCAGGACGATGGGGGACGCTGGGGCTGCCATTGCGGTTGCCTTGGCCACAATCTTCTTGGTCTTCTCAGGTAGAAGTCCGTGCTCCGGGGGCAGCTGTTGAAGACGGCGGCTTGCTCGGTGGTCCGGGATTACGTTGGTGTTCTGTTCGCGGTCTGGGCTGGGATCACGGCTTGTCGGGGGCGTCCTGTACATGGACGAAAAGCACCTCCACCAGATGTCACGTGGTAGTGACGGTTAAGAAAGAAGCAATAACACAGTAGCAATACTGTGAACGAGAAAACTAACTTTTATTGGGCGAACCTGTGCCCACAAAAACAGGCTACACTTATAGCACAACGATAGCGGCGAACACGGTCGGCGATCGTCGGAAAAAAACTGATCAGCGGGTCAAGCGCGTCGGCTTTTATAGATCAGTCGTCGAATGTTCCAGATTACCTGATGGGACCCGCGTGTCTTCCACAAAGTTCTACACCATTCATGTCACGCGATGAAATCTGATAACACAAGGTTCGGCGACAACAGACACGCGGATAGAAGCATCGATAACTTTCCAGAAACTTCGGATACATGCAAGCGCGTCCCGCGCTGCGCGATAAGATTTGTTAGGCGGTGAAACCTGGTCGCCCGATAAACATAAATACACGTGTCAATATCAGCAAATCAGACTAAATAAGCAGAACTGCTATGATCTTGTTCAGCTGCGCACGTTCGTCGCTAACTACTACCGCTGTTTCGGACACAAGTTCAGTCAGCCTATAGTAAAAGTACAGGTGTGCTAGTTAATGGGTGTGTTCTCCATGTAATTACGCAATGAAGCGACAAGGTTGTCTGAATGTTCTTACTCTAACAATAAAGTGAACAGCTTTCAAGCGTTTGCCTATTGAAGCGCATTCGCGATCATCATTGATGGTTTGCGCACGGCGCTTCTTTTATTATTATCACTGAAGTTTCACGAAACGGGGCGAGACAGAAACCTACCCGCCACAAGGTGCATGGTGTGATGTAAATAATGCATCGGACTAAAAACGCACAATAAATGAAATTTATTTATAAGGCGATAAGGACAAACATGCAAATTCCGTGTGCTGATACCTCTCGACAGTGTGCGCCGGTGCGCTCTCGGCAGAAGAAGAAGCAGAAGAAGAAGGACGCTGCGGGTGCCCGCTGTGTCGGCTCTGTGGTACCCAGGAGTCATGGGTGAGTTATTGACTTTTTTTGTTGCTGATGATGCACATAAAATGCATACTTCGTGCGGTGACTGAGAACGCAGAAGCTTTCGAGCATGAGGGCACAAAAGAGGCGCTTAAGAAGGTCGCACAAGGGCACGGATCGGCCGCTACCGAAGTGACCATTAGACTCGAAGGGCAAACGTATTCTGCCGTCTCTCTTCTTGTATTTTTTTTTTATTTCCCCCGAGTTCAGCGTTGGTGTTTCGCCGGGTAGACGTTTTCATAAGCCACGTTTGCATGAATGCGACAGAAGGCGACAGCAGCGCATCACATCTCCTAGCACATCAAGAGTGATGCGATGCTTCAGCCTTTCACGCCTGGTGCGCGATGGTGGCGGCGTACGGTGTCGAATATCGTAGCCATAGCAGCGCCTCCGGCGTCGCCTTCGGGGCCGCCGTTTTCTCGGTGACCTTGCTGACCCGCAGCTGGACGAGCGCGCTGCAGAATGGCAGCAAGTTCCCTTCCCATAATTCATAATGCGATGCGATCTCGTTTACACGAATCCCCAAAGTCGACTTGCTCGTCTGAAACCATCCCTATTCAGCGCATTAATGTGACGTTCTTTCATAGCGCATCAGCCCCGTTTGCATGGATGCGATTCGCTAGAAAGTTGATGTGATGCGGTGCGCCAGTTGCACGCTATACGCGGCGTGCACGCCGATGGCCGCGCCACTGGTGGCGGCCTTGCGCAGAACGCACGGGAGGGGAGCGAGCCGCGCGCCGTAGCACGCCGTAGTTTGTTGCGTCGCTGTAAGTGCTTCTCCGTCTTATTTGTGTTTTCAGAGCAAAATAGGCAACACCCTTCGCATGTGTGGGATGGCCAAAGCTTCCGAAGAATGACGAAGAAGAATTGTTGAAGGGTGGGGGGCTCAAATACCGGCCAAAACGTGCCGGCGATACGGTTCTAATTATTCCCCGCAAAGCCTCATCAGCAGGAGCAACGGTGGCAATGGATCGTCGCTTCGGCGCTAAATTTCTTGTTCCCATCCTTTCCTTTGTCGCTTCGGTGTTTTTTTCTTTTTTATTATTATTTTTTTACTCGATTGTAGTTAGACGCGTAAGCGACGATGTTCGTCTGCAGTGCAACATGCGGTTTAAAGGCATTTCGCTAAAGTTCGGAATGCCGTTTGCCGCTTATATTGTTTTCCGCTTCTTTACCGCGTTGGGCTAGCTAGGCAGCACGACTGCATGAGCGCATTGTGTTGTATGTTAAAGCTACAGAAGTTTGCAAGAACTGAAATTGTTAGTTTTATGTGGCCCGGTAAATCCTCGCACAAGCTGTCGCGCACTTCATGTTTGTACATCTGTATTAGGCGTGGCTTCGCACATGTTTAACTGTTGCTAGTTGCTTCATGCAGAACTCTTGATTCTTTTGAGCTGCGAGGTTTTCACCCTGCCTCGTTTGTAAAGGGTATAAATCA
Organism: Dermacentor albipictus; assembly: GCF_038994185.2. Lineage (NCBI taxonomy): Eukaryota > Metazoa > Arthropoda > Arachnida > Ixodida > Ixodidae > Dermacentor > Dermacentor albipictus. Next base: position 89,240,783 of record NC_091830.1, on the reverse strand, counting down.
CGCTGTGTCTTATCGGAATGACACCAAGCAAGTGCTTCTTTAACAGCTTTATTCATTTCGCCCGAGGGCATCTTAGATATTGTGATTTTTGTGGAAATGTGTTTAGAAAATAGGTAGCTCACGGCGAGAATTGCTAATAGTTCCTGCATATGGTATTTTTGTTCCATTTTTCGCTGAATAGCTCGCGTGAGGTTTGGTAAGTCATCACACCTCGGTGCTGCCTGAGCAGACTTAACACGCCGAGTGATTTGTTTGTTTCACAACGTAGTCGCTTCTTGCAAGTGAATTTTGTACTCAACTGAATTATTTCTTATTATGCTTACGCCGCATAGGACTAAACCCGGCCTTGCCGCCAGCGCTGGATCTAATTTGACTGGCGCTGCTCTGCCTTTAAATATATCATGTGGCACCTCTCTCTAGTAACATTTCAAAAACGTACTGCAAGTTTAGTCAGACTATAGCTTTGTACGTTTCCAAGCAGCTCCCTTAGGGAATTTAAAATTGCGAAAACTGCAGCGCGAACGGCAGTTCATCGGCGTATGCAGCAGAACTGCATCGGCGGTACAGCGCCGATGCAGTTCGTTGCAGTCCGTGCGTTTGGTGGCTTCGTTGACTATAGTGTACGCGTTTCTATCAATAAATTCGCAATTATTCTTCTTCAGTTGACTTTCAATCCACTTTTTCGGCGGCGTCACATGTATTCATCGGCAGAAAAATCACAACGGCATATGCAGACATCGCACCGTGCGAATTTGTTATCTAAGTCTGCATTAAACACGGGTGCTTATTATTGAGGTACAGAAGCAGCATTACGGCAAGGGTAGAATTTAAAAAAAACACGGTCGAGCCATCGCATTAGTCAACAAAATTTGTCGGCTAGTTTACATGAGCTCCACTTCATGTAAATGGTCTTTATGGCGTTTGTCTGCGGGACGCACCTGGCGCGTATGTGGACCATGTTGCCCCAAACACCGGTAACAATTGTTCATACCCGCTCCCACAGAGGTCTGCGCCTTCCCTACAGCTGTCACCGCAGAAGAAGCAGTTTGGCGCCCGAACAAAGGACAAATCGCAGCCGCGAACTTCAGTCACCGTTGCTGCAAAGCGTTGTCGTCTGCTATACTGCTCCCGCGCGTATTGTTGGAAGCGCCCGCTAGGTGGCTATCAGTGGCGCCTCTATAGGCGGTGCACGAGGCCTATACGCAGCTATACCGGTTGGTTCGGAGCGGAGTGCCGAGACACACTTGCATCGCTGCAAGCTCTGCGAGAGTGGTTGAGTAGAGTTCAATATATCTTGCGCATTGTTCGGTGTTTTATGAGACATTTTTATACTTTGACGACCCTCAATAAATTTGCGTATATGACAGCTTTGATAAGTTTTGATGCGTTAATATGCCTACCGGTCCAGGGGCATGATACGCTACAGTTTTGAAAAGGGTGTCTCAATGTGAGCGCCGCCTCAAGCGTGGCATCGAGGCACTCTAGTTTTGAACACACCATTCTGGGACCTGGCGGCAAGCGATCAAATTACCTGGGTAGTAGAAGTGCCGCACCTCCGCACTGTGTTACGCTCTCACCGGAGTGTGCGGCCGATCCGGCTTGTTTTGTTTGTGTGTTCATGCTTTAGTTCTTCCTTAATCTGAGCGTTCAGTTGCCGTCTACGGAATCGGAGTTCGCTCAGGGTAGCCTTAGTAGTTTCATGTCATCGAGAGTACGTGTGCCTGGTTCTTAGCTTAGCCATAGAGAAATACCTGAGCGAAAACCCGATTGCGCCTCTAGAACACCGCGTGGTGAGGCTTTCCATTTTCTCCGAAAACTTCAATGCAGAGGAATTTACAGGACTTCAGGAAATTTCTGACGGTGAGGTTGCACGGGCAACTTGAAGAAAAATCATAGAACGGAAGAAGGTGGGGCAGAGCGTCTTAATGAAAATAAAAGCAAAACAAAACGACTGACGTAGAGTCGCTTGTAGAATAAAGTTAGGAGAATTTACATAAACAGTGCTATATAAACATTCATTGTCTCTTTATACAATGATATTAAACAAATTTACGGCAAACAAACGAAAGAATTGCAGCCTCGACATTCTCTCTCCATGAGCGAAATACCCGCGAGGGAAATACCTGCATGCGAACGCAAAAGCTGGGGAGCCACAATCGCGCCTTCTATACTGAAGACCATTATCGGTGAATGTGTATTCGCCGCAAATCCTCGCACCTGGCCCGCAGTGCAATGGAAGCCGGCGTCAACACATACCAGAACCGGTCAGAACCAGTCATGGTGCTAACGCTAGAAGCCTATCCATTCCTTTATTAGATTTATTAGTTTATTAGATGATTGCTCAGAGTCTGTGTTTCTGGCTCGATTCGCATTAGGCCGAGTATGGAGACATTGCAACAGTTTGTCATTGCAGATTGACATCGTGTGACTTCAGCGGTACGCATTCGTAGGCGGTAGCCCAGAGAAACTGCGTTTACGACTTCTCTCACGCACGGTACTCGTTTGACACAGCACTTTACGTCTTTCGCGACATCCTGCAGTGCCTCCGATGCACGAAACTTTCCAAACTTTCTGCCGCATCACAACTCAGACGATCAGACACACCGCGGCGCTTTGCACCCAACAGCAGGACCTCGCATTCTGTTCTACAAGAAACTTACGCGAAACGGCACAGAGACCGTTGCTGGCCGGTGTTTCCAGTGTCAACTGAGCGGCGCGTCGTGGCCACAGGGATGCATACGCTTCTGCACTGAAGACAAGAGCACAACATCCAGGCCATTCTTGTTGAAACATCGAATGCCTTACTTTGTTTAATCGGGTTTATTTCTAGTGCAGGTACCTACTAGTTGTAGCTTAAAAGCACTTCTAGTTGGGCTAGTTGGTAGCTGTTCATTCTAAAATATAAAGAACAACTATGACTCTCAGGCCTGGTGTTACAACGAGCTTCTTGTTAGACGTGTGGCCCTGACATCTGCAAAACAAACGGCTCTATAAAAAGTACTGTGCTTTGCATACTTCAGGGTAGGAGAGGACTGAAGACCAATTGGAAAAGACGCGGCACATTTAAGAACGGAATTTGCCCTCATGCGTGGCACAGTGATTCAGCATAGATGCCAATTTTTCTCAAGGTTAGGCGCCGTTCCGTAGAGAGTTCGAGTGGCGCAGCCGTTCCCGCTAAAACAATACAACCATGTGTATTTACAAGGGTGTTCTCCATTTCCTAAAGGAAGTTGGGAAAAAGCTCCACTCGCGCCGATTGTACTTTATACTCCTTAGAGGCGCTATACGACGACATGACGGTATTTTTTCGACCTCTATCTAAAAACACCGCTATCCCGATCATGTCTGCTTGGTATACTTGTTTTTTCGATGCAGCCGAGTCCACCTTTTACAGCACGGACATCGGTAACTCTACCCTTTTAAGCACGAGCATAGGTGAGTGCGTTCAATTCTGGATTTTAATGGCGCCATGCCGGGTGAACCTGGGACTTTTAACCAAATATGTGAACAACTTTCGGTCCCTATACAAACTTTTTGCCTGGAAGGTGCGCGAGTGTGCGTATTTGTAAAAGAAGTCAGCAATGTGCCGACTTATACTATGCAGAGTATTTTAAGCTTTAAGCAGACACCACTGGACGAGCAAATCAAGCGCGCTTACATTGCATGCAGTAGCTGACGCAGACGTTGTAGAAGGTGCTGCTGCGCACTGTGTGGCACATGCGTTAAAAAAAAAAACTTTTTTTTTCTGAATGTTGCTGTTCATCTATTCAACGTCGCTATTGGCTTTTGGCAATGACAGTGGTCCAAGGGCTCTTTTTCGCTTTTCAACAGCAATGAAGTAATTTCTCTACAGCAGTATTTATGGCAATCATATCACTCAATTAATTCCTAAACAATAGTTCTGTGTAAACTACCTAACGGCGCGATGTTCGTGTCTGCGATATGTAGAGCTGATGAAGCTTTTGAATTATTATTTTATGCCCGCGTCGCCACACCTGTGTTGCCTCCGGCGGTCAGTGCCTAAGTAAAAACTAATTAGTGGGAATCCTAAGTGTGGTACCAATATCGACGTATTCATCCGCTAAAACACCCATGGAATATGGTTTTCTTCGTAAATTGGGCGCTATAGCATAAGGTTATTTCATTGCGAATTTATTTGATACTCGTAACGTCAAATTTATGTACGCGCCGCCTTATGCACGAGCCGAAGCATTACCCAGAGGTAAATTCATTTTGGTCACACCACAAGCAAGCAAACAAACAAAGAAAGAGGCAGCAAAATCAGACGATCTCGGGCTTTTGTCTTGCAGAGCACATGGGGTAGTTTTGTTGGGGGGACAGAGTTCAAATTGGAACATTGGAACAACTTGGTTCATTGCGTATGGGTCATGTGTACATACGTACGGTCACATATGAACTGGTTTCAGGCCGACTTAGTTCACTGTATAGATTCCGGACTGGGTAGGTACCGCTGTTCGAAGAAACTCTTTCACGCCGACTTCGAACACTAGATGTGTGCCTCTCGGTCTGTGTTCGTCTTCAACAAAACTCTTTGGTGCAGCTTGTGTCGCTGGATATGCGCCAGTAGTTAGTAGGTGTCTGCCGCTCTTTAGTGAACGTCTTTGGCAGCAACCTGAATGATACGTATTTTCCAACCTACAATGGCAAAAAATTATTTATTATGAAATTATTGTTATTATTATTATTAAATTTATTTATTGCTGAGCGGGATGGAACCCACCTCACAAAGCTTCCTCAAAGACAGCAACGCGACGCATTCACAGGCTGTGCCACAAATGCAATGGGCACATGCCGCCTTTCAGTGAACAACTTCAACGCCAACGCTCCAGCGAGCTGCGCTATGAATGCACGGGGTATGTGCCGCCCTTCAAGGAACCTGTCACCAACTCGGGTCATTGAGTATGTATCACTGAGTGTGAGGCAAGCAAAGGAACAGTTCCCAGCGTTCGCAAGCAATGGCGCGGGGCACTTCTCGCTTGAGAGGCCGCGCGCGGAGTCCTCGGCCGTGTCACTAGACGGCGCAGCATGTGCAGAATGAAGCGAGAGAAAGAAAGAAGCCCGGTTGTCGCATGACGAGTTTCTCGGCGTTCGTACGCACTGGGGCGCCATGCATTTCGGAGGCCACGTGCAGGCTTCGCGGCGCCGGCGCTAGATGGCGCGCAGTGTTCTTAAGCAAGCACGAACGAGGAATCCCACCGCAGTACACGCCTCAAACTTAACTCGTTCGGACGGTGACTGTTCGTTGTGTCGCTATATTGATCATATGCCAATCGCATTACCCTCGACAGTAATACTCCCATTCGAACAAGGACCACCCAGTAACCCAAATTGATAGATAGATAGATAGATAGATAGATAGATAGATAGATAGATAGATAGATAGATAGATAGATAGATAGATAGATAGATAGATAGATAGATAGATAGATAGATAGATAGATAGATAGATAGATAGATAGATAGATAGATAGATCTAAGTTCAAGTGGACCGAAGGAGGCAAACGATATTAATCGCAATGAAATGCATATAAGAAATAAGTCGTAGTAGTTTCTGTATCACTTGTTTGTGAGGAAGAGCAATGACAAAATTTCAAAGTGGGTTCAATAAACTAACAATAGATATCACACCTTTTCATAGGCTTGTCGAGGTTTTCTTTAGGGAGCAGCGAGCTAAGATGGTCCGAAGGTTGCGCTGAAATATCCATAATTATGAAGGTGCGTCTTTCTAAAATCTCGCTCGCTCACGTGGTTGAAGAATCATGTCTTCACAATGTCGTTTAAGTAAAATACAATGCTGTGTATCTCGCGGGCATTATATTCACATGAGTGGAACAGCTGAAACGCTTGCAACCCCAGAGGCAATAGTTCACGCACAGAAACCACAGCGGTGACTTGCAATCTATGCGAAACGCTGTGTTATGCACACCGGGCGTCCACGGATTCGTAAGCCGGCAGCAGTGCAGTCTGTGGCGTCCTGATGCTGAGTGCAATATGACGGTTTCGATTAGAATTCGCGCCGGTTTTATTTTGAGGAAGGCGTGGAACAAAGCATCCCTAGTGACTGGATTATTGCGCTGCAAGGAGGCTGCCTGCCCTCCCCTCCAATAAATGAGCGCGTTCCCTTAAGAAGTCCTTGATACACCAGCCAGTTTGGCCGATGTAGCAATGACCACAAAAACTGAATAAACGTTCACAGGGTGTGGTGACATGAAGAGATCTTCACTCGTGTTCCTAATCTCATTTGCTATGGGAGCTGTCCCCGCCGATTCCGCTGCTGCACAGGTTTGATAATATGGGCCCTCTTGACGAATCTGCTATGGCTAATTATTGGCAGTAAAAGCAGTGCTTTCTTGTGTCAATCTAGCGTAGAGTGAAGCATATTGATTCCTTGTCCCCCTCTTTGTTTTACTTCACCAGGGACGACAACCGAGATGTAAGTGCGTGAAATCATATCTCGCTATTTCTTTTCTTTCTGTTATTAGCCGAATTTTTCATTTCTCTACCGGCGAGACCTATACATACATACAAAGAAAAGACACTAAGTGCAGTGTTTTCAGCATTTGTTGTGCAAATAGATACATCATGCTTATGGAGCTGTCCTGTGTTTTTTACTCACTCTTCCTGCGTTGCACTGTTCCTGTTTTTATTGTTAAAGCATAGATACAGATCACCAAGCAGTTCTCGTTTCAACTGAGTGTTCTCTGACGGCGTCATTGAAGGCGAGCTGCTTGTGGAGAAGATGTGTCCCCTTTGAATAGCCCACGCTCTGCAGTAGTAGTTCAGCCACGGATTTCAGTTGGTTTTCCTGCAACGATAACATATGCTGCCTAGTGTTGTGATACAGATGTCTCTAGGCCACAGCACACGCGGCAAATTTGAAATCGAGTCACTCACTCTACTTGCATCTTTGCGTGGTGCAGGCAAGAAAGGGACGATGACAACTGGAGGTTCACTCTCTTCGCCTCTTCCTTAAGCATTTTTGGCTTCCTTGCCACCATCGTTATTATTTCCCTGTTCCTTTTCCTGAGTAAGTTGACGAGCTTTTTCATACGTCTTGCGTTGTAAGTTCAGATTACGAAATCGGGTCGAACGTATCAGATGTAGCGCATGCCGGATATCTCAAGGGCATTTTTGGAGACGACAGTCAACTTTCGCACGCATTTATTTCTTAATGTATAAATGTAAAGTATTAGTAAAGGGGCCCCAACGGCAACTCACCCATAGTAGCGAAGCCAGAAGAATAAGGAGACTAGAGCTCGAGGGGAAGGATTTTTAAATTAGTCACAACCTTACGAGGAAACAGACAATGATGCAAAATAAAGCATAGGGGAAAAGTAACAGTTTACCTGAAGCGATTAAAAATATTGCTTGCAGCAGTTTTGAGCGGAGTACACATTGTCCAACTGCTGGTGTATGGTGCTTCATCAAAAAAGATATCGCAGCTGCCTATTTCCCGTCAAGCTTTACCTATTTCAGTAGAAGATTCGCATGCGAGTGTTAGCCAGTGTCATTTTCCACCAGGGCGGCCGAATGTGCAACATTCTTTTAGACTTATTTGGTTCTACTTTCCACAAGCATAGCCAGTGAGCGGTAGGATGGCAGCAGCGTTCGCCTGTTTGCTGAAGAACGAAGCATGTCGAATAAATAATCATGTATTGAAAAGTAAAAAAAATGAATGCTAACAAGGCATTCAGCCGGATTCCATAGAAAACTAATTTTTTTTGTCAGCTTCACCTTCTTCTAAGCCGCTACTTTTATCTCAACATAAAAGCTAATGTCTCTATGCCTCCATAGTCTATTTATGCGCAAAATAGCGGATTGATGCTCGCGGTCCTCGTTGAGCCTGCCCTCCCAATCTTCCGCAGTAATGAGTAAAAGTATTTTGACTTGAAAGTGCCATAAGATTTACTTGCCGTGAAAGAGAGCTGAAATTTCTAAAGTTGTTTTCTTTAACATGAGATTGAGCAAGCTGAATGTCCCGAAAGTAGCGCACGCCATCTGTGATAAATTGAGTGCTGGAGACCCCTTTTTTTAACATGCGCAAGTTACGGCATATCCTGTCCGGACATAGTGAAGCGGCCTCTGGTGTCGCGTTCTTTGTGAAAGTAGTCAGCCCGCCTGATTAAAGCCCAGTTGGTACGCTTAGAGTTCTGCATCAAAGCTCCGCAGCAATATCAGAATTGTGATGTCAAAATACCAACAGCCTTCTTGCCGAAGTCGCCCGCGATAACAAATTAACATTGGCAGCATCGCTTGTCAGGAACATTGGGCGACTATTTTCTGCGATGTTGCAGAAAAGAATAATTTTGGGTCACGCTTGAAGTGGAATATTGTGTGGATATGCGTAATCGAATGATGGACGCGAGATAATATCTTAAATGACCATATCTTTCTTTCTTTAAGCAGACCTGCATCGTTTAAGAAACAGAATAGGAGTTTTAATGTTGGTTTGCTGCTACAATGCGCTGATGCAATGATTCAATTTAGTTCCGCTGTAAGAAAGCAGATGCAATATGTTGTGGTTACGAACAAGCAGGATTGCTTGCAGCACCCGCAGAGGACATCAACACTCTCGCCTCGCTTGATGAGCGCTATCGTTCAAGCTACAGTGAACGCAGTGGAGGAGTGCCCAAATCTGCACACGGGACTGCAGCCCCCGCTACTAACACGGGGAAAAGCTTCACGTCCACAACATCAGGTATTACTGGTACAACTAAAATCACCGCAAGTAGGCCGATTTCAGAGTTGATATCCCCGGACAACAGCCCCGAATGCTTAACTTCTAGAGCCATTTGTGTACGCAATAATTTACCACATTATGTATTTTTAATTAGGTCAACGCTATGACATATCGTTAATTAATTTTATTGCAATTATTTTCTTGCAGTGTTCTGCAAGGACGACCATTATAGGTATATTAGAAATAGCGATAAACAAAGCAGGTAGCACGACATTAGACTCGATTTTATGCCAGGGAGTACAGCATTTCATTATTCCAGAATTTGTACAATGTGATCAACAAAATTCACTGCCAACAATTGCACAAGTGTCGAATTGTTAACAATTACAAACAGCATAACCACTATAACTGTTGTTCATGCGATACATAGACATCATGCTGCGATAAATGTGGTAGTTTCGGCCGAAAACGATTGCTATACCAAATTAGTATACAGCTACACGAAGTAAGGATAGTAGTTTTATCGGCAATGTAAGCATGGAAATATTCGCTGAGACAATTAACATGCATGGTGTCAGCGCGCACAAGCAAAGGTGAACGCATCACAAACTATGAGCGCAGACATTCGGTATAAAAACGCTGTTTTGAACAAGCGGGGCAGCAGCAGCGAGCGCAGTGGCCTTCGTGCGGTCTGTCGCTTCAACGCAAGAGCGGCGAGAACACAGCGAGCACAGAGGTACGAGCCGTCTGCAGGCCCCGTTGAAGATACGGCGCGCGCAACCGCTCGCGGCCTAGGGGCGGAGTCTAAGCCGCCCCCCCCCCCCACCTCGTGCTGCCTCCCCACTTTCCTCCATACATGGTGCGTGAGATTGAGCCGCGATCGTCAGCTGCTTTTGCGCCCGGTCGCTGAACGCGCAGATGCTGCTGGAGCACAACGCCACCCGCAGCCCCCTCCCCTTTGCCTCCCATCCTCCTACGGCCTTTCGCGCGTCGGAAAACAGCGTGTTTGCTCTGCCTTTTCTTCCTTCGCGCTGTAAGAGTTGTAGGACGATCTCACCCCTGGCATCCAGTTGAAACGTTTGTAGTCGGGCATGAACTATGTTGTAGCTGGCCCATGCCGTCGTATTGCTCACCCACGCTTGGGACGGGGTTGTAGGGAGCAACTTGCTCTCATCGACAACTAAGAGTGCGGGATTTATTTACACATTTACAATAAAACATGAGACACATTTCAAAAGTCTAGCGTGACTGCAAAAAGGAGCACGAAGCTCCCACCACGAAGCGCACAGCACGCTGCACACGAGCACCAAGCTCCAAGCACACCGACAGCAGCCGACAAACTGCTGCTTAAAGGGACACTAAAGTGTAAAATGATTTCTTCTGCACCAGTAAATTACCTTTCCACAACACCAAAAACGCCACTCTTACAACGATAAGACGTTTGGTAAGCCAGAAAAAGCGCAAGAACGAAATACGCGTGGCGACGCCTACTTTAGTTCCCGCACCTGGGGGCTGTGACGTCTTGGATATCGATGGCATCTACTAAGGCCTACTAATTATATATATAGGTACAGATTGACTACATTGTGTTCTAAAGGAACCAAATATTAAACATGGCAAGTTTCGGGAACCTTTATTCAGCCAACGCGGCCCAAATGCGTAAACATACTTTGGAATCTCTGACGTCACGCTGACGTACCGGCACTGGGGTTTCGGCGCGAAATTCCAATACTGATACTTGGACCTTCATTTTCTCATCTAATAATCAAACTATTTTTTGAAATGACTGCCTGCAGGGTTCTCAAACCATGCTTCATTAGTCTAAACTGATTTATTTTTTCGCTTTCGTGTCCCTTTAAGAAGCCTCTGTCCTCCCTAGATCCTTAGGGGAGGGAAAACTGCTGTCGAACCTTCGTCCTATTGGACCGTCCACAGTCGTCGGGGCGTAGTCGAGCCGCCTTTGAGGGGTAGGGCTGACAAACACACGTACGTAATTTGGATTCCCAGAACCCGAGTTGAGCGAGTCCTCGTAGCCAGATTGTCAAGCTTCACCCCAACGGGTGTTTCTTAATCCCAGAACTGATTTTCTCCAGTAGTCGCCCCGAGTGTCAGCAGACTGTGACGAATCCTGGGGCCCAAGGAACGCACCGCAAAAGACCCTTTATTAGAGAAGCTCTCTTGCTGCAAATAGGCCATAAGGCCACCGCAAATCAACCAACTAAATCTTGGAGGACGTTTAAGCTTCGTCTTCAAGAGTGGAACGCGATAGCGTTATCGCACCCCGTTCGCACCGCCCGCCCAGTGGCTCGACATGCTCTTGAGTCACATAAAGACGAAACGTATGCCTGAGCAAGCGGAACGAACCAAAGAACTCGGTGTCTCAGAGGGAGAAACGATCTACGCAAGTAAAACGTCGTGATCGGCACGGACAAGAGGGCCGCGACGCACCATGAGGGCGGACGCGATCATGGGGCTGACGCCTCGATGAGATCGTCCTCTATCTCGCTTGGGAGCACCATGCAGACGCATGACTCTTCGCCAGCAGCACGGCACACATCGCAGGGGACGCTTTCCCACTAGACACGCTACGGCGCCGCGATCACGTCAGAGGCTTCATACGACGCTGCACCTTGGAATCGCGCTGTGAGCGGAAAGAGGAGCCGCGTCGCCTAGATACGAGGGTTCGAGTGACGCACGCTGGAAGTTGGAAGGGTAGAGAGCGAGAAACCCTGTTAAACGCAAGGGTATTGGGGCACCCTCGATCATCACCGATCCGCGCATGGCTCCAACGCGCTCAAACGATACGAGTGGGAGAAACGGGCGAGTGGCTTGCCACCTCTCGGGGCAGCGCCGTACATTGCGAGGAGAGGGTCGTCTGTGTTTGCCGCAAGATGGCTCTGCGTGTGCGCCAAGCGCAGAAGAAATGTAGCGGAAACGTACTTTGCTATGCGTGGAACTGCGACTTCTGTAATTTACAGGCTCATAATTACCGATATACACCGCAGTATAACTTTCTACGGCACGTTTCTCAGGCAACACCGCATTCACTAGAGGCGCTTTTGTGCCGCTTTAAAGTATCGAACTCACGCCTGAGTGGTAGCGTCTCCGTCTCACACTCTGGAGATCGTGGTTCCGATTCCGACCCAGCCCATCTTGCAACTAGTTTTTATTTATGAATTGCCTTCCGCCATTTTTCACTCACGGTCAACGCTGAAGAAACCGGCTTTTCTGCGACACGGGCTTCTTAACGCTCTCGCGTTAAAAAAACGTGGCCAGCCCTGCTGCCGTCGCCGACTCTCCGAAGAAGGCGCATGGTGGATTAACTGTTCCGTAGTCTCCAGTTCTCCGAACAAAGCTCATGGTCGGTTAACTTTTCCTGCCGTCGCCGGTTCTCTGAAAGACGTCACCCCCGCAGAACGATCGAAACCCGAGCACCGGCTTATGCGGCCTATGCAGTCAGGCAGCAGGCTGAGATAGCTTTGCAGAGCAGTACCCCTGCAGGCCGATCGTAAAAGCGCGCTAGATTGAGCCGCGATCACTGGCTTCGCTCGGACGCTTTCACTTGCACATGCAGTAGGCGACGCGTGGCGACAGTGTTATCCCGCTTGAACTTCATACGGAACATCACGGCGAAGCACAATGCGTTGGCGGGCTAGTTGGTGCGAATCCATGAATACTTTGTTTAGCGCAAAACGACAGAGACAAGAAAGACGACAGGACAAGGCGCTACTCTCAACTGACATCATTTTATTGCGTCACTCCTTTATAGACCGCTCAATCTAGAGGAACATGCGCAGTGAGCACCATGTGGTGGAGCCACCAACATCCGATCCCAAGAGCGCACTCATGCGACAGAATCCAAAAAACCAAATTCAGCGCTGTACAAGGTTAAGGAAGGCACACTAATGCACTGTGACCCCAATGACTGAATGAAAAATGCTTCCGATAACTCTCGGGCGGTGGTGTCACGGCTCATCTTCAAAATCGTGGTATCACGAAACAGGGGTTTGCACTTGCATGTTTTACAATGCAGAGCCAAATTGGAACCTGTGCCTGTAGGTATGGATCGCTCATGTTCTCTAAGGCGCTCGTTAACACAGCGGCCTGACTGCCCTACATACACTTTGCCACATGACAAGGGAATCTTATAAACCACACCGACGCTGCAATCTACAAACTTCACGTGGTTCTTTTCACAAACAGGTTTTTTACTTGTTTTAGAAATACGGTTGCACAACATTGACAGTTTCTGAGGAGCGGAAAACACTATCGGAATTTGGTATCTAGTGGCAACATTCTTTAGATTGTGAGCCACTCTGTGGCAATACGGCACAACTTCAGGCCTCTTCTTTTGTGTGATGCAGTTACTTTTGTGCCGCTTCCCTTTCAGTTTTTGAAGCAAAACCTCCGAGACTGACGTCACCACCACACTTGGGTAACCAGCAGCCTGCAGCCTATTTAACTGTGCAATGAAACTCATGTTCGCAGAGTGATGACAAGATTTCTTTAAGGAAGATTCTAAACACATCAAAGCAATAGCGCGTTTCACAGTCTTTGAGTGCGCGGACGCGTAAGGTAAAAGACCCTTACGTGCACGTGGCGAGTACATCCAACAGGCGTGGCCTGTTTGTAAGGATAGCTGCAAATCTAAAAACTGGAGTTTACCGTCCCTAGATAGCTCATGTGTGAAAGTTAAACCTTTGCCATTGTCATTGAACATTGTTAAAATATCAGCTACCGTCACGGAGCATTCGTTGTTAGTCTGTTTTATCACAACAAGAAAATCGTCAACATATCTAAAAATCTGAACCGAGTCATTGTTTAAGGCACTCTTAAGAGCGCGGTCGACAAACGATAAAAAAATATTACAAAGAGCAGGCGCCACACATGAACCAATGCACACACCATTTTTCTGGATAAAAAGGTTATTTTCGAACTGGATAAAAGTTGCACTTAAATAAAATTCAAGAAGGGACATGAAACTTTCCGAAGATAACCCGGTCGCATTGCGAAAATCTACCTCGCCGCTTTCTTCGATGCACGTCATCACACTGCGAAATAGCTCATCATGTGGTATCGAATAGTACAGATCTTCGACGTCAACAGAAAAAATGTCGGTTACAGAATGGTTGTCTTCCAGAAAGGAAACAACATCGAAAGAGTCCTTTATGCCATAAGGATCGTCAATAGTTAAATGTTTCAACTGCTTTTGCAAAAAGCGGCTAACCAAAACCTGCCAACAGTTGTTTTCACTGACTATTGTACGGAAAGGCACATCCGGTTTGTGCGTTTTCGCAGTGAAAAAAACCTCTAGAGCAAGCACCTTACATTGTTTTACATCTTTCACAATCTTGGTGAGGCCTATATTTTCCAACAAAGAAATGGCTTTGCGTTTTACCTTCTGAGCTTTCTCATTTGCCAGAATGAAGTTCTTGTTGACAGCCTCAATGGCTTTTTTGTTGAAGACCGCAGACGGAGCTATCACAAAACCACCCTCTTTGTCACTTGCTTACACATGCTTACGTTCTGCATGAAGAATGGACATGTTCCTCAAGACGTGGCGAGTCTCTTCGGGAACGTCAGGCCTTCCGTCGGTCACGTGCGGCGAATGTGTCGGATTCTTCGTTCTGAAATTTGGCGGCAGGTACGCCTTCTGTACGACTGGTTGAGAGCTGTGTGCCACTCGCGCGATGCACCTATTGTGGCCGAGAAGAAGTTTCGTTTCCACAGACGTCTATCAACTCAGACTACGGAATTGTGGTGGACACAGCTGCTGCTATTCCTGTGTTGAAAACCAGGAAGCGGAGCCGAAGTAGAGAACGTCTTCTTTATTCGACGCTTGCTAAAAAACAACTAAAAAAAATGCAGGTGCGCGCTCGGCTCCACGCTCGTTTCTCACTTCGTCTTCTTCTCTTCGTTTCCGGAGCATAATATTCAACAGCTCCCGGCCGAACAATTTGCGTATGCTTGTTTCTTTTCAAGACGGAGCTTGTCCAGCAGATTCTAGGTGGTACCGCATCTGTGCCGGTCTCCGCAACGTGTTGCCACTAGAAGTGCGCACTTTGCATGAGCTAACTTTGCCGTCGGCAAAGCCGTCGGCACCATGAGCACTTTGTGTTCGTCGTGGAACCATTGCTGGCATGTCTTCCTGATGGGCGTAGGTGCCGCAGTGGAAGTCGTCGCAGCCACCATTGCTGACGTGCTGCTGGTGCATGCGTCGGTGTTATGTGACTGGCGTGCCCTGGCCCCGGCCCACACAGCATTCCTAGCCCTCCAGGGGTTAAAGGTGGTGGCTGTTGTGGTGAAGGTAATTCCTTTTCAAGGCCTGGCGAGCTGTTGCGGGCGGCCATGGCTTGAGGCTGTCGTGGAAGTGGCATTCGCTCCACCTGGACAACGGGGGCCAGCGTGTGGTTGTTGCGTTTTAGTCTTTTCACCCCACTGCTGTGCCTCCCTGAGAGTGAGGACCCAGATGAAGCCTTTGCTGTTGACGACGGGCGCCCGGCAGGCCCGCTCGAGTGTCGCAGGGCGGAAGACGATAACGTTGAAGACGACGATGAGGACGACGATGACAAGGAGCTGTGCCCCGAGGACTTCCTTCCACCCGCCGGTTGGAGCACGGACATGTCAGCAGTGTCGTCACCCCTACCAAAGGTGTCGGTGCTCCCCTGCCGCTGCTCCAAGTGATTTCGTAGAGCGTGGGGCTTTGTGACTTGGTTACATATTTCACACACAACTAAATAGAAATCATTCCACGCTAGACAAAATACGAGAAGTCCCATATCCTCTTTTCTAATTTCATGGCATCGCTTTCTCTTTTCTCTGTCTCTGCCTCTGTATCGGCTTCTTCGTTTTCTGGACTCCTGAAGCAGATAGGTTCGGCCCAAGAATTCCATGACTGTCCTTGAGTAGCCGACACACTACTGGTGGCCGCCAGTCTGTGAAGATCTTTCAATAGTTTGGCAGTAGAAGGGTATTTGTCATCTACTAGTTGGAAGTGGTGTCGCAGAGTTGCAGCAAGGATAAAGGGACTGCTGCAGGCACCAAAAGGAACCCTTGTGATGCGCAGTGCTTCAATATTGGAAGATCCTTCTTCAAACCAGAAGTAGCGAAACGCGTCTCGGTCTTGTTCAGCCAGCGATATTTGAAGAAACGCTTTTTCGATATCGGCGGAAATTATAATCTTGAAGCTGCGAAACTTCAGCCGTAAGTCGATGATGTTGGGGTTCAAATTCGGTCCTGTCCACAAGACGTCGTTGAGTGAAGGTGATTCCTGAGCATGAGAAGAGGCGTCGGATACCACCCGTACTTCAGTCGTAGTTCTGTCCCGTCGCACTACTGCTCGGTGTGGCATATAATACGTGATATGTTCACTCGTACTGTCCATTGGTACCTTCTCCGCGTAGTCCTTGTTATAGTAGCTCCTAATGGCAGTGTCATATTCCTTCGGAAACTCTGGTTCTCGATGTAGTGTTCTCTGCACGGACTCCAGCCTCTTTAACGTGATATCCCGGTTATTTTTAGGCTGGGAACAATTGCTGCGCCACGGCAGTTCAACTTTATCGCGACCATTGTTTCTAATAGTCGTTTCCACGAAGTTCTTCAGGACGCGTTCGTCATCTTTCGAAAGTCTGTCTTCGTTAGTCAGTCCCAGATGTTCTATTTCCCAGGAAGACCTCAGTTGCTGGGAAACATTGTCTTCCTTTAGGCATATGTTGAAGTTCCTTACGGTTTCCTGCTTGTAGAACTTGGGTGGACTTCTGGTATCTCCATGAAGTGTCCATCCTATGACAGTTTCGATGGCGGTCAAGGAGTCGCCCAGTCGATGAATTCTTCCGGTGACAAGCAGCCAGTAATAGTCGGCACCTATAAGGATGCTTATTCCAGGCTCAGGCGATGCCTGAACTGCGTTGACGTCAGCCAAACGTAAGTTCTTGCTTTCCAACTTTTCAAGTAGATTTGTCTCTGTTAATGCTGACAAGTCATTGCATATTTCGGGAACTTCTATAGCCTCTACTTCAAGTGAGTTTGAGTCGTACTGGCTATGCAGCGTGACTCGTACTCTCCTATAATATTTCCGCGGTGCTGAAACGTTTCCAAATCCCGAGATTGTGAGCTGCTCTTCGGCTAACACAGTGGCTTTCAGCTTCCTAGACAATTCTTCCGTGATGAAGCTGCGTTGACTGCCACCATCAATTAACATTCTTACAAAGCATCTGCTTCCAGCGCCCAGTGCCCAAACTTGGGCGGTCTGCAGAAGAACTGTGCACTTTGGCGAATCTGTTGACGAACTGGAAACAGTTGTCTGTGTTTCCGTATTCTTCTGCTTCCATTTCGGGTCGCACATTGTGGTGATATGTCGCCCCTTGCATTTCGCACAGCTTAGTCTCTTCCAGTTTCGGCATTCCTTAGCTTTGTGAAATTGTCTAGCGCAGC
The DNA here is from genome assembly GCF_038994185.2 of Dermacentor albipictus. Lineage (NCBI taxonomy): Eukaryota > Metazoa > Arthropoda > Arachnida > Ixodida > Ixodidae > Dermacentor > Dermacentor albipictus. The sequence continues at coordinate 89,223,649 of NC_091830.1, read as the reverse complement.
GGTAACAGCATCCTACTTTCCATAGTTTCTGCTTTTTCTCGTCTAATGTTAGTTCCGTTGAGCAGACATCCACAGAGTGATCTTTGTCTCCGCATAATATACAATTCTCTGGAGTCAGTTTCACGGTTAGCATAGATGCAGAATCTTGGAAATGCTCATTAGATGGTCGTTTTGCTGTTGAGGCTTGTTCTCTCTTGTCAGAAGTCATCATTATAGTCAGTTCCCGGCTTCTTACTTCAAGACTCAAGAAGTCTAGAAGACCAGACATTTCATTTAGCCTGTCACTAGTAACGCCTGTATTTGTCGAAGACAAGATGCGCTGATTATAACGGAGTACCATTTCTTGCGGAAGATTTTGTATTATAGCAGTTTTCAGAAGCACTCCATATTCTTTTTCTTTGACGCCAAGGTTATGCAGGGATCTCACGCGAGTCTGCACTTCTTCATGCAACCTTTGAAGCCCTTCGAAATCTTCGCAAGAACGAACTTTACGTAGGTTTAGAAGGCGACGCATGTGGTCGTTAACAATCAGTGACTTCTGACCGAATCTTTCTTTGAGAAGTTCTATAGCTGTGCTATAGCTCTCGTTAGTTGTCGACAGGCCGCTGATGACACCTTCCGCTTTACCCCTCAAGTAGCTCCGAAGATATTTCAATTTGTCTACGTCGGTAATATATCGGTTCTGGTGAATAGTAGACTCAAATTGATCCCAAAATTCCGGCCATTTAATGGGGTCACCATGAAACTTCGGCACATCGAGCTTCGGTAGTTTAACGTGTGCGCATGCTTGACGAAAGTCATCGTGAGATTCGCGCGTAGTCGTTGTTTGCTGATCGGATAAAATGCGTTCAGCGCGGGACTTCGCGAGGACGATAGATTCTTGATACTGTCCGACGCTGAGAAGCTCCTCCTCAAGGTTATCATCGGTAACCTGCTCTTCTATTTGGTTATCAAGGTCCGTAAGCATAGTTTCCTTTATCTTCAATAGGTTAAGATGGTCGGTCAGCTCACCATATGGCGTTGGTTCCGTCTGCATAAGAGTTGTCATGTCGTTGATGATCCTGGTGACCGCCGCTCGAACGGTAGCACGCTTCCGTCGTATTCTTTCCATGTCGTCACGTCGGGAATGGTAGGCCTCGTGATGACGTGGATCGTTCTTCGACTCTGTCGCAGCGTGGTCGCGTTGATCGCGTCGGTAGGTCGTCCTCTTCAGGTAGCTCGCTTCATCGTTAGGGGTCTTCAACTGTAGGTCTGATATCCTCGTCACGGCACCATATGTTGAAAACCAGGAAGCGGAGCCGAAGTAGAGAACGTCTTCTTTATTCGACGCTTGCTAAAAACAACTAAAAAATGCAGGCGCGTGCTCGGCTCCGCGCTCGCTTCTAACTTCGTCTTCTTCTCTTCTTTTTCGGAGTATAATATTCAACATCCTGCGGTCCAGACTCCCGCGCAGAAAGGAGACAACGCAACCTGTCACCGCTGGTTTCCAGGTACTCGGTGATGTCAGGCTTCCTGATGAAGTTGCTGCATTGTTAAAGAATGGGCCGAAGTATAGCATGGAACCAAGAATTCCTGCACATGAGCTACTGGCTTTGAACAGGCGCATCGCAAGGAAAGCAGAACTAGAGGACCAGGAGCGGTGCCTCCTCGATGGGGTGGACTGCCTTCGTAGGACCGTCACCGGGAGCGCGCCACCTTCGACAGCTGTGATCAAAAGGACAGTATCTTTCTTTAGAGACAATGAACTTCGGCTGCTACTGAGTGACAAAGAGGGTGGTTTTGTGATAGCTCCGTCTGCGGTCTTCAACAAAAAAGCCATTGAGGCTGTCAACAAGAACTTCATTCTGGCAAATGAGAAAGCTCAGAAGGTAAAACGCAAAGCCATTTCTTTGTTGGAAAATATAGGCCTCACCAAGATTGTGAAAGATGTAAAACAATGTAAGGTGCTTGCTCTAGAGGTTTTTTTCACTGCGAAAACGCACAAACCGGATGTGCCTTTCCGTACAATAGTCAGTGAAAACAACTGTTGGCAGGTTTTGGTTAGCCGCTTTTTTGCAAAAGCAGTTGAAACATTTAACTATTGACGATCCTTATGGCATAAAGGACTCTTTCGATGTTGTTTCCTTTCTGGAAGACAACCATTCTGTAACCGACATTTTTTCTGTTGACGTCGAAGATCTGTACTATTCGATACCACATGATGAGCTATTTCGCAGTGTGATGACGTGCATCGAAGAAAGCGGCGAGGTAGATTTTCGCAATGCGACCGGGTTATCTTCGGAAAGTTTCATGTCCCTTCTTGAATTTTATTTAAGTGCAACTTTTATCCAGTTCGAAAATAACCTTTTTATCCAGAAAAATGGTGTGTGCATTGGTTCATGTGTGGCGCCTGCTCTTTGTAATATTTTTTTATCGTTTGTCGACCGCGCTCTTAAGAGTGCCTTAAACAATGACTCGGTTCAGATTTTTAGATATGTTGACGATTTTCTTGTTGTGATAAAACAGACTAACAACGAATGCTCCGTGACGGTAGCTGATATTTTAACAATGTTCAATGACAATGGCAAAGGTTTAACTTTCACACATGAGCTATCTAGGGACGGTAAACTCCAGTTTTTAGATTTGCAGCTATCCTTACAAACAGGCCACGCCTGTTGGATGTACTCGCCACGTGCACGTAAGGGTCTTTTACCTTACGCGTCCGCGCACTCAAAGACTGTGAAACGCGCTATTGCTTTGATGTGTTTAGAATCTTCCTTAAAGAAATCTTGTCATCACTCTGCGAACATGAGTTTCATTGCACAGTTAAATAGGCTGCAGGCTGCTGGTTACCCAAGTGTGGTGGTGACGTCAGTCTCGGAGGTTTTGCTTCAAAAACTGAAAGGGAAGCGGCACAAAAGTAACTGCATCACACAAAAGAAGAGGCCTGAAGTTGTGCCGTATTGCCACAGAGTGGCTCACAATCTAAAGAATGTTGCCACTAGATACCAAATTCCGATAGTGTTTTCCGCTCCTCAGAAACTGTCAATGTTGTGCAACCGTATTTCTAAAACAAGTAAAAAACCTGTTTGTGAAAAGAACCACGTGAAGTTTGTAGATTGCAGCGTCGGTGTGGTTTATAAGATTCCCTTGTCATGTGGCAAAGTGTATGTAGGGCAGTCAGGCCGCTGTGTTAACGAGCGCCTTAGAGAACATGAGCGATCCATACCTACAGGCACAGGTTCCAATTTGGCTCTGCATTGTAAAACATGCAAGTGCAAACCCCTGTTTCGTGATACCACGATTTTGAAGATGAGCCGTGACACCACCGCCCGAGAGTTATCGGAAGCATTTTTCATTCAGTCATTGGGGTCACAGTGCATTAGTGTGCCTTCCTTAACCTTGTACAGCGCTGAATTTGGTTTTTTGGATTCTGTCGCATGAGTGCGCTCTTGGGATCGGATGTTGGTGGCTCCACCACATGGTGCTCACTGCGCATGTTCCTCTAGATTGAGCGGTCTATAAAGGAGTGACGCAATAAAATGATGTCAGTTGAGAGTAGCGCCTTGTCCTGTCGTCTTTCTTGTCTCTGTCGTTTTGCGCTAAACAAAGTATTCATGGATCACGGCGAAGGCGACGGCAGAAATGCGCCTGGAGTGTCCACTATCGCAATAAAAATGGTTTCTCCTGCCAAATCTATTAATGATAGTTAAGTCTATAAATGAAAAGGATTTAATGTTTTAGCGCTGTTTGCGAGGTGCTTTGTACGTAATACTGTTTTATAACCTCTTTGAAGAAAGCTGGGTTTGTGCGTACGAATATTTATTTAAAAAATTTCCTACGGCTTAGCTCAGCTAACCCTGGATATACAAAGCGAAAGCTTGGTTTAGCCTGGTTAAGTCTTGGTTTCACTTGGTTGACCTTTGATTTAGCTGTAATTATTATATTAGGTATACAATTATCATTACGCCAGGTATGACGACTGTGCCTAGGTCGGTAGCTAGACATGACTGTGATTAGGCTTGGGTATACACGCATAATTCGACGGTGGGACGCCTGTTGTGCCGCAGGGAGAGCGCAAGTGCTTGACATGCAAAGACACGTCGCGAACATTGGCAGCGTCCGAGCACAAACACCCGCCACGAAGCAAAGAAACCAGGATAGTTGTGGCGCTCGATGTCAAAAAAGCGTTTGACACGATCTCTCACGAAGCAATCCTCGAAGGTCTGGAAGACATAGGTTGGGGAAGAAGGGTGTTTCGGTACGTCCTTACCTTCCTTCGCGACAGGAAGGCAACGATTGGGTTGGGCAGTACGCGCTCTGACGTCTTCGCGATGCCCAACTGAGGAACTCCACAGGGCTCAATCTTGTCGCCTCTTCTTTTCAATGTCGGGATGAGGCGACTGGCCCTAGAACTCGAGCAAGCACGGGATCTCGGATGTACGATCTATGTCGATGACATAACGTTGTGGGCACACCGGGGTTCCTACGGAGAAAAACAAGACCTATTACAGGAGGCCATTAACAAGGTAGTGAACTTCACCAAGCACGCGGGTATGACTTGCGCACCCGAAAAATAAGAGTTAATGTGCGTACGCAGCAAGCATCATAAGAAAACTACCACACCAAGGATAGACTTACATCTCGACGGCAAGGCCATTCGTGAAGTCGCCCAAATGAGAGTGCTTGGCCTGCTTATCCAAGAGAATGGCAACGTCGATGCCACAATTCGGAGCTTAACACCAACCATTAAGAGCGTGGCACGTATGATATGGCGAGTTGGACGCAGCCGCAACGGGCTCGCGGAAGAAGAAACTATTAGGCTGGTGCAAGCATTTGCGATTAGCCGCATTACTTACGGCCTGCCGTTCCAAAAACTTAACCAAACTGAAATGAAGAAGGTGGACACCCTTATCAGAACGGCATACAAATCTGCTCTGGGACTCCCGAACAAAGTCAGCATGGAGCGCCTGGAGCGATTGGGTATTTACAACAAATATGAAGAACATACCTCTGTAGTTCTGTTATCGCAAAGAGAAAGGCTGAGCTCTACGCCCCAGGGCCGCTCTATTTTCCAAATACTGTGATACAACGCTCGACCCTTGTTCTGCGGAGACGAAACAGACTTGTTGTCACGAGATTTGAGGGAGCACGTCCATGTCTCACCTATACCACGAAATATGAGTGCCAGGAACCACGCAGGCCGCAGACAGGCCAGGACGAGGCCTCTGCAGAAGCGATTCGGCAAGGATCCGGCCGTCTACTACACGGACGCGAGTGCAACCACTCGCAGGAACTTCTACGCGATCGCCGCAACCAAGAGTCACCACGATAACCGCTATGGTTAAGACTACCTCGGTATGCACAGCAGAGGCAGCGGCAATGGCGCTGGTGATACGAGATGCCGATTTTAAGGGTCAGTCGGCTCATGTGCTTACAGACTCGCAGGCAGCGTGTCGACTCTTTATGCGGGGAATGCTACCGCGCAGCGCCCAAAGAATACTCGGTTCACGACTGGACCTGGACCATGGCATTACATGGTGTTCCGCGCACAACGGACTGGACGGGAACGAAAGGGCAGACCACACAGCTCGAGGAAGCAACGACCGAGCTGCGGCCAGAACCCTAGAGGAACCACTGTCCGCAGTGCGCGACATATTAGAGAATCAGAGGAGGGAGAGACGGACCTACGGCCCTCCGCACTGCAAACTAAATAGAAGACAAGTCCAAGACTGGCGTCGCATACAAACCAATTCATACGCGCACCTAAACCTCTTACACAAGCAGCACCCGACATATTACACCGACACCTGCCCGTGGTGCGGCGCGAAACCCACGCTGGCCCACATAACGTGGGAATGTACGGCTCGGCCAAGCAACGTCAATTAACCTTTTCTAAGCGTCACAGACTTCGTACGGTAGTGGGAGGCACTACTCGCAAGCGAGGATCAGGGGAGCCAGTTGGCCCTCCTGAACCAAGCTCAGCGAGCCGCAAGAGCCAGTGGAGCCCTGTACTGAGGGCCCCACCCAGACCTGCCATAACTCCGATTAACTGAGCAATAAAGTTTTTCTCTCCCTCTCTCTCGACGGTGCAACGCCTGTTGCATTACGGACCCCTCCAGTGAAGCAGCTCGCCGGGCGATATCCGCGGGGTGGACAGACGCCGCTTGGCGACGACGGCTCAAAGCCTCCCGTTCCCGCACAGCGTTCAGAGAACACGGTCAGGCCTCGCTCTTATCAATGGCCAAGCTCGCACTGACTAGGCGAGCGCGATGCTCCTCTTAGCCAGGCGCGCGACGAGTCACGTGGTCAGGCGGTGACCCAGCCGCAGAGTGCGCATGCGACAAACCGGCGGCGGTGGTGGAGCTGGGCGCGGCGAGTCACGTGATGTTTTGCCAAGGCTTCGGTGCAGCTGCGGTCAAATGAAGGCGAAATTGCTGGCGACGGCGAAACTCGGCTCGACGCGGTTAGTAAAGCTTTGGCTTCAATAGCCACAACTAACAGAAGTGCTGCAAGTGTTTACAATATATTACCACAGAAAGATAGTGTTGACATAAAAAAAAACAAGTGCGAATTGTGAAAACTTTTGTTCAAGTTTTAACTGGCAGGCATTCACTTCCACCCACAAGGCCTCACTGTACAATTGAGAACCCCTCTGTGGCGATTCGAATGATTCAACAGGTTCAAAACGACGGTTTCCTTTCGCAGTCTCCCATGGCGACGCACCAACAGAGGAAATAAAACCGGATGCTTCCTGACAACTGAAAAACAAAATTGAATCAACCTGCTTAAGCAGACACCTCCTGTTTAAACAAACGCTGTATCATAAAATCAAGCTTGGTCCAAAATACCTTGTCCAGTCGGCTGAGTACAATCGCAAAGAGCTTACACTGAGGCATAGTCATGTGGACGCGGCGCGCACCCTAATGGGGCATATTTTACAATGCTAATTGTAAAACAAGCTAATTTAGCTAATTTAATGGTAATCACAACCAACTAGCCCAGCTGTTCATACCATGTTTTACAACTTGGAAGTTTTTGCTACCATGTCTAACATCTATGGGTCGTTTGCAGGAAGGACTCAGCCTATGCGGTTTGTGTGCACTGTGGGTCCGGCATTCGCAGCGGGGATGCCTTTGCCCAAGGACGGCCTGTGCACGCTGGTTTTCTTCGACTCGGTGTACGCTGGTGGCAACAGCGGTCTGGGCCCCACCGGCCTTGCTGGGAATGTCATGGCGTTCCTCGAGTGGGCGACAAACAGTGCAGGAGGAACCACGCAGTTCGGCGTTTCCTTGGCCATAGAGTGAGCGGTTACCTTTTAAAGCGAAGCTTTTTTTTGCCTCTGTCTTAGATTTCCCCGGTGCTGGCTGCTGTCTCGCGAAATTGTTTTTGCGCAATACGTGGGTAGTGCCGTCATAACGCAATCGTCTTCGTATCATCATCATCCTCTCTGGCTCCTGGCTAGTCTTGAACAATTGGCCGATACCGGATGTAGAGTAAATAAACACCGGATATAGTGCGAATCGAAGCGGTTCTTGCGGAATGCGTGGGTCATGCCATCGTTGCCGTTCGGTCATCGTCATGCCATTGTCATTGCGTCGCCGTTACAGAGTCATCGTCAAACTCTGATGGCTATTCCGTCACCGCCATCACACCGTGGTCGTCGTACCGTGGTCATCCCTGCTGCCTCCTGCCTCCTAACTACAGACTTGGGCGATGGAATCTGGTGGACAGCGCAAACACCGGATATAGTGTAAATCGAGGCACATCTTTCCAAATGCGTGGGTAATACTGATGATGATAATGATAACGATGATGATTTATTGGCATCCCTTTTGAAACGGAGCGGCGACAAATACTCACCTAGCCTGCTTGATATAATCAAGTGTGCTGTACCTTTCTTTCGCTCTAGCAGTCTTGCATACAACTCCTTAATCTTTCTTTTTCTTGCTCAGAACTTCTCTGTATACCTTTTACCGCACCATTGGCTGTAACGGATCCAGTCATATCGACTTCTTACCTGTGCATTTCTCCCTCCAATGATGTAAACACCTTTTAATCATGTCGACTCTTTAATCACTTTAAATACAAGTACGTCTGTAAGGTGCACGTTGCATACGGGTCTCACTGGGCAAATATCTTCGCATTCTCTTTGGTTATTCTGTGTGGACTCCGAATTTTCGGTGCGTACACATGCCTCATCTTGATGCCAATATTTAGTGCGGTACGTTTTGGCCCTTAGCAATAGTACTGAAAGTGCTGTTGTCAGCGAGCCCTCGTGGTACCAGCCATCCCTGCTGGCTTCTACGTTGGACGGTTGGCCGATACCGGACATGGTGCAAACAAACGACGGACAAAGTTCGGATGGAGGTGGCCGGTGGTTCCAAGTGACCCACGTAAGCGCATAAGTTAGCTCCAATACCAACGCGCCATTGTTGTCCGGCCGCATTCGACATGCCCTCGTCGTCAGTCACATCATCATTCCATCGTGGTCGTGTGCTCATGGTAATTGTCGTTATTGTGTCGTAATGGTTCCAGTGTCATTGCTCTGTGGTCATTGCTTTGGCGTAGCGCCTTCGCCACCATTTCACCGTCGTCATTCCACCTTCATCCTATTGTCGTCACGCTGTGATCGACACGCCGTCGTCGTCATACATTTATCGTCATTCCATCATTATACCATTGTCGTCATACCATCGCTCACACAGCGTTGCAATCACTTTAGCATCGTTATAATATTATTGCGATAGCAATTAGATGGACACTCCAGGTGCACTTCTGCCGTAGGTGTCGCTATGGCCGTGAGTTTCTGGACAAAATCCAACGGCGATAAAATCGTCACCACGCGCCGCGTGTTGTGTGCGAGGGCTCGCCGGCGATGACGGCTCAATCTCGCGCACGGAAAGGAGGAAAGCGGAGACGAAGCGCGCTGTCTTCCGTCGCGTGCACGCTCCGGGGCCAAATTCTACTCCGGTGGCTGTTGCGTAGCCCGGCGCTCCCGCCCAGACCGCGCTACGTTGAAAGTCATCTGCGACAGGGACAGTCAGCCGTGCGCTGTTTTCTTGGCTTAGTTCGCGTTGTTGCAAGAGACAGCACGAAAGTCAATTCGCTCGCTGCTGCCGCCGTGCTTCCTCAGTGCATCTTGCTGACAGCAAGTTACCACAGCGATACAACACCTATTAATTTAGTTTATATGGTGGATAAAACTACTATCTTTACTTCGTATATCTATCTACTAGTTTGTTATGGTCATTGATGCATCCTCCAGAAACACTGCGACTTTTTTTGTCACGCGGTCGTCTTCATGCCAGCCCTCCATTCCCTTCGTCGCACCGTCCTTGTCATGCCGTCGTTTTCATACAGTCAATATCATTATACCATCGTCATCACATTGTTGCCACGTCGTTGTCCACATACCTTCATTGTCACTACAATGTCATTATCCAATTGTCGTTATGCTGTCATCACATCATCGTCGTCATGCAGCTGTCAACGTTGTGTTGTCTTTATTTTGTAGCAGAGAGTCTGACTGTCTTAATGCTGTCGTCGCCTTACAGTCGTCGTTCTATTATCATCGTCATACATCAAAGTAATAATTTATTATTGTCATCATATTTTTCGTCATGCCATCGTCATCGGTAAAACTACATAATTCTCGTCAACACACCGTAGTTATTATACTTGTGCGCTACCACTACTCCAGCAACCGCAGCGCATTATCATCACGCCACTGTTTTCTCTCCAGCGTCGTCATACTGTGGTCGTCTTGCCATTAACTTTATATTGTCCTTGTCATTTACCTCATCAAAGCGACGTAGTTTCTACATTTTTTCATGCAGTCGTGGTCATTCGTGTACGTTCAATTTGTTCATTGTAATGCCGTTGTCGCCTTTTCATGGTTCTTGCTGCGTCGTCTTTATATAGCCATCTTCAATGCAATTGTGGTGGTTCCATCGTCGTCATTTTCTTCTTGTCATGCGTGGCATGAAGAAAGCCATGAAGTTGGACTAGGTGATTGCCGTTGGAAAATGTATCTGACTACGTCATGTATTCTCTGCTGCAATGACCGCTAAGCAGCAACAGCTTACTCCATAAGCGCCAATGAAAGGTTTGAAAAAGCGGATTCCCACAGCGCGTGGTATCCGCAGATTTTTTCGAATAGTTCCGAAGGCTGCAAGGACAATACAGTATCGAGATAAGGGAGACATAAACGAGGCGTTGTTCATATAGAAGGTTGTGGCCAAGTACTACATCAGGGTGGCCAATCCTGCTCTGGTGAGGGAGTGCGTTACCGGTTCTGGTCACCGGGATCAGGCCACACTCCAGGCCTGTTTATGCTATTTTATCAACACGCGGATTTTCTTTTTAATCCGCTGAAAAATTGCCGCCACCTGGATTCGAACCACGGACCTCTTGCACGCGAGGCAGGTGTCCTACCTCTACGCCACCGCTGCTTCTACCGGCGTTACGGCATGGCCACAATTAGTACATGACCGGGGTTGTTGGAGAAATATGGGAGAGGCCTTTGCCCTGCAGTGGGCGCAACCAGGCTGATGATGATGATGATGAAACGAGGCGACTTGAAACCTCTTAATTCGCGAAACGTACTATAACAAACCAACCACGGTGAACACCAAAATTATATTGTGCATATTAAATGCGCAATGGCATCACATTTAAAAACCAAGCATCATATAAGCTATCGTGATCTAAATATGGTCAAATGATATATTTCCATTTTACAGCAAGGCCTTCGCCTATGGATGGATTAGTTATTCAGTTCCTATACCAGGGGTTCCGGCGATATCTATCAGTCTGACTTGCTTCGCATTCGAGAAAATAGTTACAGGTTAACTCGAGAATTCGTTACCTAAAATGTTCCGAAACAGGCACCGCTCTCGATAGTCATGAAAGGTCTGTGGGTATATAGCCTTAAACCTTGTAAAATGAAAGCGTCATCATTCAGAATTTTTGCTTCTTAACTGTAATGTCTCAGGACTATAGGTCACAAGATAAGGTAAAAGCTAAAATAAACGCATTACATTAGTCACGTTTGTGGCTGATGTTAATGAAGCTGTCATTGTAGGGTGTAGTATATCGTGGCCAATTGAACTCGTGTGAAAAAAAAAACAAAAAAAAATTCACCGATGATTACACTACTCCCTAATACGAAATTTGAGCCCAGCTGTATATGTGTTGTCATTTCGCAACATGTTGGCTGCTGCGGACAATCTGTCTCGTGCGGCACATTACAAACGGAGCGAAGTGTGGCGCGACTGCCTCGCTAATTGGGAGATCGCGAGAGGCTGTGCGCAGGGAACGCATGGGCGCCATTCACAGCAGCCACCGCAGACAGACCTCTGCTCATGCAGCGCTTTGTTTCCATATATGGCATCGGTGGATGCCTTATCGATGGCGCCATGAGTGAGTACACGACGAGCGCTACTCTGGCGCCATCTCGTAGCGATCGTCTCTGCAGAACACGTCTTGGGCGGCGCTACGCATTCCGCCTCATGGTTCCGTTGCACCTTCCTCCTCTTACGCTTTTCTGCTCACGCTCTCTTCGCTACTGCCGACTTTGAGCCCACGATGCGCTCCACGTTCGCTCTTTCATCCTTCTCTGTGCTCCTTTGCTCGGTTACGGCGAGGTGCGCAAAGGGATGTCTGCGCTCAACGCAGGAACCGGCGCCTAAGAGCTGCATTCTAAAACAGAAGCAAAGGCGCCCACCAGAAAGACTTCCGGTTGCCTACTCTGCACGGAAGAAACCGGGGACGAGTAATATCTTAGTGAGGGTTAGCTGGTTCATCTTCACCCGCCGTGGTTTCCTAGTGGCTATGGTGTTGGGCTGCTGAGCACGAGGTCGCGGGATCGAATCCCGGCCACGGCGGATGCATTTCGATGGGGGCGAAATGCGAAAACACCCGTGTACTTATATTTAGGTGCATGCTAAAGGACCCCAGGTGGTCGAAATTTCCGAAGTCCTCCACTACGGCGCGCCTCATAATCAGAAAGTGGTTTTGGCACGTAAAACACCATAATTTAATTTTTTTTGGTTCATCTTCACAACTACACTTAAACAGCGCGACGGATACAAGAGCACACAGGGGCACGAATACCCCAGAAAACATCGCGGACGCGGGTTACGCGCAAGCGTGTGGGCGCCGCGAGCATACATCATGGCGTCGAAGCGTAAGCGGAGAGGGCGTGAACGCGGTCGTGGGCGCTACATTGATCTCGACTGTGCGACGCTTTGTGGTGGCGGTGATTGTGTAACGCTGGCAACAGCTTAGCTGTACGTACACTTCCCAGGGTGGAATGGAGGCGGAATATTTTTGTTAGTTGTTCCTACTTATTTATTACTAATTACCTGACCTTGATCAAAAATATTTTTTACAGAGTTAAAGCTATGTCTTCATTCTTTTCGTGTTCCCTTTTCAGTGACCAAAACCTTGAAAGTGAGGCCAAGACGAAACGTTTTGAGAGTGGTATCAGCTGGATCTCGAGGCAAGGAATCGCTCACTTCGGCTTCCTCAATGCCTATCTAAGCTATAGTTCCCCGGCGCATATCACCGTGGCCCTCAATGTACTCAAGGTGCGTCAGCAACAGTTACCAATTGCAATGCGTGTTTACGGGACTACTGCCCTATAAGCTAGTGGTCAGGCATAGCGCAGCACGAATATTTTGAGCAGTTTAGGTCAGAGGACCCAAATGCAAAATGTTGTATTTTTTGGTCGCTACTGTATATGTGGAATCTCGCAGCAACGCCTGCGGTGGAAGTTCGCCTTGTATGCGTCTATAATTGCTATTGCAATAAGAGCAACAACAGCATGATGGCAAATGCCCACCGTGGAATTATTGAGACACGTTCCTGATGTTATACATGGTGCTTGATCCTGATACTTATTTTGCGAGTTCCCGTTGACTGAGGTGTTCGGTCATGAAAAAAAGAATGCAGTTTTGAGAAAAGTGCGTGTCCCGTAAGTTCGCTGCTATGGCGTGGTGTTGTCGCGCCAATGAAACAAACTATGAGCCACTAATATTTCTGGAGCAGAATTCACAAAGCTTGTTCTTTTAGTTCGTAAGTGCTGCTTGGCACTGGCCTGTGGCCTTTTGCATACTGCCCCTTTGCGTCAAAAAGGAACCTTATAACGGCATTAGCATCGCTTGTGTTGTGTCACACAGCAGGAACTAGAGTACTCAAGTGAAAAGATAGAAAAAAATGCACGCATGCGCAGCAAAATTGCTGTACGTTGTATAGCTTTATAGCTTTGTGTAGAGTAAATGTCAGCTTTAGTCAAGGTGTTTATTCTGTATGCGCCTCCTGTTCGTGTCGAATTTCTTTAGCTCTGGTAACACAAATGAAGAATTTCGCTGACAAATATACCGTTTAACAACACTACTTGTAAACTTGCGCATGTGAGTCCACCGTCGATGCCGGGACTGTACGGTGGTGGTGCGAGCACGCCTACAGTGCCCATATAATTGCTATCATGATACATTTGTAGGCCTGAGAAAAAAAATGTAGGTGAGCAAAAAAGATATACAGTTTACATCAGTGATGAACAGCTATCCGTGGAACCAGTTTGCGCATCCAACACGAACATCAGCTACCCAATGAACATTTGAGGAGCACAGTTTTAAACCTCCTTGACCGCTATAGGCTGTCCGAAGTTTAAATTTCTATCGTTTGCGTGATGTTCCTAATGCTATGAATAATTGCGAGAGCGTTGAATTTCTAACGAAACGTCTTTCTCTCCAGCGTATACTTTTAAACTTTCTCTTTTCTTTCTACAAGGACAGCAAGCAGCAATAGAGGCTATTACTATTATAAAAACAGAATCGCGTTGCGGTAGTTTGGGAAAGCGTTTGTCCACGCCGCAGGTGTGAAGGGGCGAGATTTGTAGTTGTACGAAACCTTGCCTTTTGCTCCACCGTGAGCAGTTTCGGCACAAATTTCGCCGCAACTCTCTTCATGGCCAAATCTTCGGTCATAATGGAATGTGCCGAAATAGTGCTGATGCCCATCTCTTTCGCAATTTCTCGGATAGTCACAGGACGGTGCCGCATCACCACAGCCTTCACTTCGGCAATGACCTGGTCATTTCGGCATGTTGATGGCCGACCGGAGCGTTGCTCGCTCTCCCCCGATGTGCGGCCGTCTTTAAACAGGTTGTACCACTGCTCAATCTGTTTGCTGCTCATAATATCATCACCAAAAGCCGTCTGAATCTTCCGAATCGTTTCCACTTGGCTGTTGCCCAGTTTCTGACAAAATTTGATGCAATTGCGCTGCTCCAGTCGCTCCGCCATTATCCTAGCAATAAAAAAACCTACGAGAGCATAGAGCACTACCTCACTCAATCGCTGCATCCCAGCGACTGACGCTATCGGCAGGCGGGAAAAAAATCGCGCATGCGCACGAAGGTTCAAGGTCGGCTGATGCAAGCGCGCTTGTTTCATATCCATCAGGTGTTCACAAAAAAATAAGGTCTGATACTTTTCTAACAGACGTCGCATGTTTATTTTTTTTTCCCACTGCAGACAATCGACGACTACCTCAAGCTGAGGAACATTCGCACCAGTAGTACAGTGATGGCTCTGGGCGTGGCCCCTGTTTACCCAAAAGAGTTCAGCTCCTACGTTGACCTCATGAAGTGAGTAAGCCTGTTGAGTCAGTAAATGATCAAGAAAATTTACAATTAGGTCTGTGTAAGAGGCTTGGGGCTAGATCGAGTAGCAGTAGCACAAGGACTAGCCGAGGAAGTAATGTTTACTCGTTTTCCAAACACACGCCCAAGAAATGAATAGTTCGGTTGCTTCGACTGTAACGTTCACTTTTTGTTGACTGCAGCAACATATATAACTTTAAGAGAATAAATTTGTATTTTTGATAAACATTGCGTAAATCAAACGTGCTGAGCGCACTGCGTCCTTGGCGCAGTTCTCATAAAAGCGGTTCGTTAATTGCCGAATAAAAATTTTTTCAATATTACTTCTTTCAATTCGTGATCGAGGCCAGCTATAGAGCCACATATATGAAATTTCCATTATGGTTGTAGGATAAAGATGAAACTATTACTGCATATGCCGCCTTTGTGCTAGGAGACAACTTCGCCGATCATTACAATGCTAAGGCAGGCGTGTAAATGAAGATGCAAAGGCATCATATGAGAGTGCCCCAAAAGTAGCATTTGGGGCCTTACACACGGATGTCCATAAGGAATAAGCGTTCATTGAGCAGACGGTTGTTCCAGTCCTATGGTGGAATGCCTGCCTTAGTCCAGGAAGCCTTGGCACCGAGCGGTCCTCTTCACTCTGTGCGCAAGCATGGGCTGGCCATCCACTAAAGTCGCAGCCTGTTAGCCGTAGTGTTCCCTTTAGAAGAAAGAGGGAGTCCCACTGACAAGCATCCTTACATTTCAGACATTACAGATAACAGCGCTGAAAATTTAATGAAGCTCGTTTTCTTTTACTTTGACAAGCTGCCATTCAAACTATAGTGAAGTCAATTTTTCTTAACTTTATAGGAATGTAATTTCTGTAAGTCTGTGACCACGTTATGCTCAGACGACGCTGCAACGGAAAAGACAAACTGGTCGCAATACTTAGCACGCAGGGTCGAGCACGCAGCCACGATCTTTTCAATGGGGAACAGGTGTTAGCAGTCCGTGTCTATCTGGCTCAACTTCCACGTCCTCATTTGAAGTGCCGTGGGAAACCTGAGGAGAATTGTGCGGCTGGATGAACGCGTGGCAGTGCTTCTTGTTGGCTTACCTATCATGTGTAAGTCAGGTACTGACGCGGTTGAAGAATACGGAAATAGGACCATGGAGGTCGAGAAAAAAGGCACAGAATCAAGTCTAAGATTTAAAACCATACCTAAATATTCGTCTGAGACAAGCAGTTGCAAGGTCATTGACAATTCACGGGGTGCAGTAGAGCTGCAAGAAAATTGAGGTGGTGTGAATTTTTGGAGAGAAATGCAGTGGATACAGTAGGCATATGACGTATGTGCTTGAAGTCAGGCATCAGACTGAGAATTCGTGGTTCATCCAGGTGCTGTTTGAACAACTTTTACAATCTTATGGCACCTGTATAGTAGTGCAATACTGTTTGAATAGTCATCACAAGGAAGATTAAATAGTTTCTTCCGCTCATTTCTCCCAGAGGCTACAGCTTTCACAGTGCTTGAAAACCGTTTTGGAAAATGGACCTCATGGAACGAGTAACGCGCGAATTAGTAGAACTATCTGAGAGTTGTAGCTCTTCAACATTTTACGCTTGTGGCGTGTCTAACTATTCAACGACTATGGTTTGTCCTTCATGCACTCTCGGTCTTCGCATCACAAGCTGTTCGCACAAGAAGGGAGCTATAGCGTATCCATAAAGTAACTCACAAAGTTTTAGAGCGCAGCTCTTTGGCGTCCGTTCCTGGGTTTCGCGTCGTCGTCGTCGTCGTCGTCGTCGGCCTCGTAACCAGCTCCGCCCCCCTTTCATCCCCCCAGCGCTAGCAGCGACCGACTGATACCGCTGGATGCCGCTGACGCCGCTAGAGAGTGAAGATAACGTGACTGCATAGAACGCCGTCGCCGCCATGCAGAAAGAGGAGGAAACGGTCCCCCCCCCCCCTGGTTCTTAGCGCTGCGGAAGCGAGGGTATCATATTGTTTGTGTCGGCATCGGCGGCGTTGTCCCTGAAACCAACTCCGCAGCTGGGGTTGACTCACTATCGGCGTCAGCGGCATCAGTCAGTCGCTGCTATCTCTTCCCTCCTCCCTTTATCGTGTTGTCCGCTTGCTGCACGCGCTTCTGCCCCCATCGTTTGCCGCTGGGTGTACACGCCGCCCCCTTCCCACCTCTTCCTGCGAGTTTCCGGTTGTCAAAGCGCCGGCTCGAACTTTGAAGTTGGCGAACTGTGCGCCGCAAAGTTGCCCAACGGCTTGCTGGTAGTAGCTGCCTACTTCGCCCCTACCGCACTCACGAAAGACGTCGTGCACCTCCTGCAGCTCGCATTAACCGTCCATCGATCCACACCGATGTCAGTAGTGGGGGACTTTAATGTTGACATAAAGACAAACAGCAATTTCCTAACACTTATGCGGGAGAACATCCCGTTCCTCTCGCTCGTAACGCGTCCCACGGCTGTGACAACCTCGCGAGGCACTTGTATAGATCTCGTCTTTGAGAATCAAGCATTGGTGTACCAAGTCGAACATATATCAGTATATTTCTCCGACCACAAAGCTTCCTTCATGACTGTCAAGAACTGTTAGTGGAGTCTTTGTTAAAGGAATACGTGTGAAAAATAAAAAAAAAATTCTGTGATAGCGCATACATGTGTTGCTCGATTTCTTTGCCTCAATCTATCGAAAAGGTGAAACAGCTTATTTGCTGCGCTCAAATTTCGCATTAGGAAGTAACGTAATCGTCGGTAATTTTTTTTGTTTGCTGAACTTTCGCCCAGGCATGCTGTTTATGTTATTACTATAGCAATTATATGGACACTCCAGGCGCATTTCTGCCGTCACCATGATATTGTCACCCAGCTATGGCAACTAAAACAGTTTAGCACCGACAGACTGGGACAAAACGTCTGCCTTTAGCGATGGCTGGTCCTCGGAGAGCCCGCGCGCAAACACGAACTTCGTCGTTCTCGCCTTAAGGGTCCGGTGTCAACACGTGCAAACCTATTTCGCTTCATTGCTCCCCACTCAAAAGCGACCGGCCCGGTCGCTTCAAGGGCAGCGGGCGCGCACTATGGGCAAGAGTGTCAACATGAAAAGACAAAAAAAACACATAAAGGAATGTACACAATGCTGAAGCGGTTTGTGAGGGTTGCTTAGCCCTGGCGTGCGTAGTACGGCTTCATCCGTACTACGTGGACGACTTCAGCACGTGGACGGCGTCGGTTCGAACCAGGATCAGAGGTTCGAGGCACCACCTCGTAGTTCACATCACTGAGGCGGCGTACGACTTCGTAGGGGCCGAAGTAGCGGCGCAACAATTTCTCTGAGAGCCCGCGGTGCCGGATAGGCGTCCACACCCACACGCGGTCGCCTGGTAAGTACTGGACATTCCGTCGGGTCCGGTTGTAACGGCAGGCGTCGGCATTCTGCTGGGTGCGGATGCCATTCCGAGCAAGCTGGCGAGCTTCCTCGGCTTTCTCGACGAAATCTTCAGTGTTGTCATTCCTTGTGGTTCCTTGGTCTACCGGCAGCATGGCGTCTAAGGGGGTTGTAACGCGACGTCCGTAAACAAGCTCGAATGGTGTAAACTCGGTGGTCTCCTGCACAGCGGTATTGTAAGCAAACGTGACGTATGGCAAAATTTCATCCCATGTTTTGTGTTCCACATCAATGTACATGGAGAGCATGTCGGCTAATGTTCTGTTTAGGCGCTCTGTTAAGCCGTTAGTTTGGGGATGATAGGCTGTGGTCTTTCGGTGGTCGGTGTGCGTCAGTGTGACGACTTGTTGCAATAACTCCGCTGTAAACGCTGCACCGCGGTCAGTAATGAGTACAGCGGGTGCACCGTGGCGAAGCACGATGTTGTGGACGAAGAAGCTGGCGACTTCAGCAGCAGTTCCCCGCGGCACAGCTTTTGTCTCCGCATAGCGAGTTAAATAGTCAGTTGCCACGATTATCCACTTATTTTGCAAGGAGGACGTGGGGAACGGCCCAAGAAGGTCCATTCCGACTTGCTGGAACGGCGCCGGAGGCGGATCCAAAGGCTGGAGGAGGCCGGCAGGCTTGACGGGTGGAACTTTACGCCTCTGACAGTCACGGCATGTTCGCACATAGCGCTGAACCGATGAAAATAGGTGTGGCCAATAGTATTTTTGCCGTATGCGCGCTAATGTCCTCGCGAAGCCTAAGTGGCCGGCACAGGGATCGTCGTGACACGCCTGTAAAACTTCCTCGCGCAGTGTCGTCGGAACGACGAGAAGGAACGTTTCCTGGCTGTTCTCGAAATTTTTCTTGTACAGGACATCGTTTCGCAGGCAGTACGACGTCAATCCTCGTGAAAGTGGGCGTGGGACAACAACGTCAGCTCCCTCGAGATATCGGATGACTGGAAGCAGCTCAGAGTCTGCACGTTGATAGTCAGCCATGCGCACTACGTCGACGACACCAAGAAACGGCAAATCTAGCTCCAAGTCGGAGGATGTCAAGGGAATAGGAGAACGTGACAAGCAGTCAGCGTCGCTATGCTTATGGCCGGATCTGTAGACAACAGTTATGTCGTATTCCTGGAGGCGGAGGCTCCAACGAGCGAGGCGACCTGACGGGTCTCGTAGATTGGCAAGCCAGCAGAGCGAGTGGTGGTCACTGATCACTCGAAATGGCCGGCCGTATAAGTAGGGTCGGAACTTGCTGATGGCCCACACGACTGCTAAGCATTCTTTTTCGGTCGTTGAATAATTAGCTTCTGCTTTTGTCAGACTACGACTGGCGTACGCAATTACACGTTCTGCGCCATCTTGCCATTGAACCAGAATGGCCCCGAGTCCTACGTTGCTGGCGTCGGTGTGTATTTCAGTTGCCGCGGTGGCATCAAAATGCGCCAGCACTGGAGCGGATTGAAGGCGTTTACGCAATTCGGTGAAGGCCTGCTCTTGTTCTTCCGTCCACGCAAAGGGCACATCTTGTCGCGTCAGTCTCGTGAGCGGTTCAGCAATCCTTGAGAAGCCTTCAACGAAACGACGGTAGTAAGCGCAGAGGCCCAGGAACCGCTGAACAGACTTTTTGTCTTTAGGACGAGGAAACTCGGCAACGGCAGCGAGTTTTTCTGGGTCTGGTCGTACTCCTTGGGCGCTGACCACGTGGCCTAGAAACTTGAGTTCCTGGAAGCCAAAGTAACATTTTTCAGGCTTGATGGTGAGGTTGGCCTTGCGTATTGCGGTAAGAACACTTCGTAGCCGGGCGAGATGTTTATCGAACGTGCTGGAAAACACAATAACGTCGTCTAGGTACACTAGACACGTCTGCCACTTTAGTCCAACGAGTACAGTGTCCATCATTCGTTGGAACGTAGCAGGGGCGGAACAGAGACCGAAAGGCAGCACTTTAAATTCGTACAGCCCATCGGGAGTCACGAAGGCGGTTTTTTCACGGTCACGCTCGTCCACTTCGATTTGCCAGTAGCCTGACTTTAGGTCTAACGAAGTGAAGAACTGAGCATGACGCAGACGGTCCAAAGCGTCATCGATCCGTGGCAGGGGATACACGTCGCGTTTGGTGACTCGGTTAAGCCGTCTGTAGTCAGCGCAGAAGCGGAGTGTGTTGTCTTTCTTTTTTACTAGTACGACAGGCGATGCCCACGGACTTGTCGACGGCTGGATGACGTCATCATTTAGCATTTCTTGAACTTGACGCTTAATCGCCTCCCGCTCCATAGGTGACACGCGATACGGATGCTGACGAACAGGCCGCGCCGACTCCTCTGTAACTATCCGGTGTTGCGTAACAGAAGTGCGCTGGACTTTGGATTCCGTGGAAAAACAGCCGGAGAATTCTGTCAGTAGGCCCAGCAGCTGATCCTTCTGGACATCTGCTAAGTCAGCATTAATGTGGACGCGGGTATTCAGGCTGGCGTGAGCTGTTGCGTCCAGTGAAGTCACTTGTAACGTGCCGATATCGGAGAAGTCAGCAATTTCGTTCAGGAATGCCACAGCTGTACCTTCAGGGACGTGCTGATACTCATGGCTGAAGTTTGTCAACAACACTTGCGAGCACTTATGCTGTATACGAACAAGGCCGCGGGCGATGCAGATGTGTTTTTCAAGCAGCAGCTGGATATTTGCCTCGGCAATACCCTCATAGCCGTCGAATGCGTCGCAGGTGACGAGGGTCAATACGCTGCTCCTTGGCGGCACCGTGATGTTCTCGTCAACAATCCTCAAGGCGTTGACGTACGTGTCATCAGTGCTGCTCCCTGCTAAGGCCTGCGCCGTCGAAAACGTTACCCGCGACTTTTGTAAGTTGATCACAGCTCCATTAGCCTGCAGAAAGTCCATTCCCAGAATTAGGTCCCTCGAACAGCTTGGGAGGATAACGAAATCTCCGAGGTACGTAAGCCCACGAATGCTCACTCGGGCTGTGCATCTTCCTACCGGGGTTAGCAGATGTCCTCCTGCAGTTCGAATCTGCGACCCTGTCCACTCGGTAGAAACTTTCTTCAGCTTGCAGGCAAGGTCCATGCTCATAACTGAGGTGTCCGCTCCAGTGTCGATTAACGCCGTTATTTCTTCGTCGTCTATGGTGACCGGAATGTTCGACGTTACTACCTCTCGTAAGGTGTTCGACTCCGTCTGTACGTCTGCGTCGTTCTGTTTTCGTCGTTGTCGTCGTAGTGGAGGATATTGCGTACGGTCGTCGTCAGCGGCCTCACCTCCGGAGGTCGCTGAACTCAGTTTTCCCGACCCGCAGGGCTAGGCGAGCGGCGTCTCAGAGCGCCGCGAGTAAAGGATTGGCTTGGTGATGGAGACCTGTAACGAGCAGGAGACGACGAACGGGGCTCCGGACATCGCTGATCAACATTGCGACGATTTGCGACGAAACTCTCTATATCCGGCGGCCGCTCACCAGGTCGTGGACGAGGTGCATTCGGCGAGAATCCACGAAGCCCCACATGACGATAAGGACACATTCTGTAGATGTGCCCAGCTTCGCCACAATGAAAACAAAGAGGTTTGTAGTCTGGGGTGCGCCAGACGTCGCTCTTCCTAGTCCTTGCTTCGGCGATGTGTGGTGGGTTGCGAGGCGGCCTGAAGCTTACGTCCATTTGTTGAGTGGGGTGTACCATGCTGCATGCACTTGAGGGTGGCGGACGGCGTACTGCTTCAGCGTAACTCATTTCGGCGTGCGGTACCTGCTGTGGTGCCTCGTACTGTCCAGGAACATGGACGGCCTGTCGGACCTCGGCGCGCACCATTTCCGCAATGGAAAGTTGTCCCACAGGGGCCGTGGTCGTCTGCATCTTCTGCAGTTCCTCCTTGACGACAGCCCTGATGAGTTCTCGCAAGGCGCCAACGTCTTTACCGAGGGTAACGGCAGAGAGCTCCCTTGAAATCACGGCGTCGCGGTTGTTTTGCCTGGCCCGCTGTTGAAGGGCCTTTTCCATAGTAGTGGCTTCGTCATGGAACTCTGCAAGTGTCGTCGGCGGATTTCGAATTAGGCCAGCAAAGATTTCCTCTTTGACGCCGCGCATGAGATGGCGCACCTTCTTTGTTTCAGTCATCAAAGGGTCCGCACGTCTGAACAGCCGATTCATGTCTTCTACGTACGCAGTCACTCGCTCATTGGGGCCTTGAATTCTTGCCTCCAACGCTAACTCCGCTCTCTCCTTCCTGTCCGCCCTGGCGAAGGCATTGAGGAACTGCCTACGAAATTCTTCCCATGACGTCAGTGTCGCCTCGTGGTTCTCAAACCATATTTTCGCGGAATCTTCAAGAGCGAAGTACACGTAACGTAGCTTACGCTCGTGGTTCCAGTCGTTGAGGTTGGCAACCCGGTCAAAATGGTCAAGCCAGTCATCGGCGTCCTCGGAAGCACTTCCGTGGAACAGATTCGGCGTCCGGGTGTGATTGACGACAACGTGCGATGCTGCAGGAGTGGCGGGAGGTGGTTGGGTCGTCATTTTAGTTCGTTCAGGTAGCAGACCGTGCTGTGACTGGAGTCCCTGGAGGCGTCGGCTGGCACGTATGTGCACAGGGGTAAGCTCGGTTGAACTACTCGCCGGGCTTAGGTCTGGGGTATGCTCCGGAGATCTTAACATCGACCGTACCCAGCACTTCCACCAGAAATGTCACCCAGCTATGGCAACTAAAACAGTTTAGCACCGACAGACTGGGACAAAACGTCTGCCTTTAGCGATGGCTGGTCCTCGGAGAGCCCGCGCGCAACCACGAACTTCGTCGTTCTCGCCTTAAGGGTCCGGTGTCAACACGTGCAAACCTATTTCGCTTCAATATTGCGGTTAAGGTCCAAGGGCAATAAAATCGTCACCGCGCGCTCTGTGCTGTGTGTGCGAGGGAAAGAGCGCGACAGTGAGCCGGCGATCACGGCTCAATATGCGCACACAAGCGAGGGAAGCGGGGAAGAAGCCCGTCGTCTTCTGTCGCGTGCAAGGATCTCGCGGGAGGGAAGGAAGGGGGGGCGCGTAGTACTCCGGGTGGCCTGGGCTGGCGCGCGCGTCTGCCCGCGCCGCTGTATCTCGAAAGCCATCTGCGACGGAGAGAGAGTCCGGCCGTGCACCTCGTTTTCGCGGTTTATTGTGAATTTCAATGGCAGATTAGGAGTGGCTGACAAAATCTACGCCGGAGCACTGCGCTACGGTGGAGGGCAATTAAATAAAATCTGCGATTGAAATGCGGGCATTCCCGCCAGAGCAATTGGCAGGGGGCACTCCGAAAGCGCCCAGTATTCCTCGCGGTTTTCGTCGTTTTCGGCCTTTTCGGCTTGAACTCGCGCGCGTGTTGTGTTTAGAATTTCGTGTTTCTTTTCGCTTCCCAGGCTCTCTAATGGACGTAACATGGCTTGTAAGTCTGTTTCTCTTGTCCGCCGTGATTGTGTGTCGGAAACATCGGAGAGGCAGCGAAGCCCGCGATCAGTTCGGTGGCAACACATCGAGAGAGCCTGAAGTGCTTTCGGAATCGCATTTCATCAATAAGAGGAAAGGCTGTTAAAATCGAAACTTCCAGAAAGGTGCCGTTGTTACCGCTTCATCCGAACTGTGGCGAACGACGTCGTTGGCGAAACGAGCAACTTTCGGTCACTTGGCCGGCGGCAGAAACATGACGTCAAAAGCTTGCTTGAATACAATAGCTTCCGAAGCTTCTGCTTCACTTGACTTCCCACTGGTCGATTCAAAAGTTGAGCTAGACTATTCATCGCTCTCTGCAGGCAGTGAAAGCACTAGTTCACGATGCGAAGCACCATTCATTGCCTCCGAGAGACCGCGATTCGCGTTCATGGGCTCGCGCACGTATAGCGGTACATTGCCTGTGGGTGGCCTGACATCAAGTGACTTCCGGTCAACTCCGTCAATTTTTGCGGAGTAGAGAGCGCTACTCCGTGGAGTCGATCTGGCGGCGGAGCTGCTTCCTAATCCGCCAATGAAAGATAGGGGACGCATTCCCGATCTCCCAACTGAATAGACTTGCTCCGCAAGGAAAAGAAATACCTACTACAGGAATTGCTCGGAACCTGCCCTTGGAATTTACGATTAGTTCGATCGATGCGAGACGCAGAATGAAGGATAACTAGTTCGCTGCTGCTGCCGCACTTCCTCGTTCCAGATTTCTGACAGCGAGTTCCCGCGCTGACCGAGGGAGATGCGTTGATATTTGCTTGTGCGCGAGTGACCCAATGATTGGTAATTTAGTTGGTATGTCTATGTTGACAAGCTTATACGGCCAATAAAACTACTATCATTACTTCGTATAGCTAGCTGTCCGCTAATTTCCTATCGCAATCGAGGCTTCGCCTTAAGAGACTGCGGCATATTTTTTTTTTTTTACATTACGCGCAAGTACAATTTTCTTTAGCGTTCAGTCTCTTCAACGCAGGCAGGTGTTCAAACCAGACCTCTTCATTGCTATCGGGCACATTTCGTACTGGGATGATGGCAGGCCAGACTGCATCATCATGCCTCCGAGCGTGTACTCATTTCCACCGTCTTTCACTGCTCCTTACGGTCACACTCTGGTGAGTACATGACTACACATTAGGTACGGCGACTACAGTGCCAGTAGTATGCTAATAATTTGTGATGCATCCTTTGCAACGCAGCATAACATAGAACTCTTGCAGCGGTAATTAACAAGAAATTCACCTGTTTTTTATTGCCAAAGTCAAAGATAGACTGCGAGGTAGAACGTGCACGGTTAAGGAATGTGGAGAGGACGAAGAAGCTACGTAATATCGTTGACCACATTGAGTTCTTTCACATCCACCCAAGGATCGGTGCACATGCCCTCTTGCACGCTGTCCCCATCGGAACGCGACCCACGGAAATCAAACTGACAATATTGACACGTGTACTTGTATATTTTTTCGGTTGGCTGCTTTTCAGCGTTTAAGAATGATATCGCTAAGCGCGGTACGCTCCCGCATTTATCGGAAGTTTCTGGAATATTATCGAAGGTTCTTGCTGCTATCTGTTGTCACCCAAGCTTGTGCAATCTGATTGCATGGGCGACGCGAATTGTGCAGAACTTTCTAGTAAACACGCGGGCATCAGCGATTACTCTGGAACCTTGGATGACTCATGTAGGCGCTTGACCCGCTCATCAGATTTTCGACGACCGTTGACTGTGTTCGCAGCTGTCGCCGTTCTTTGAGTGTAGACTGTTTTTGAGGGCACAAGTTCCCCAATCAAACTATCGTTTTATCTGAGGACAAACTCTGAGGACAAGCTGCACCACGTGTACTTCTTCTTAGAAGATGCCGCGAGGATATGGTTCGAGAAACTGGAGTCTGCCCTTACAACGTGGGAGCTGTTCCGAAGTAACTTCCTGAGGACCTTCACGAGCATCCTCTGGAAAGAAAGAGCCGAAGTTCCATTGGAAGCCGGAGTTCAGTTACCGAACGAAAACGTTGCCATATTTACGGAAGAATTGAGCCGTCAATTCGGCCACGCCGACACAGAAATGTCCGAGGAGATGAAGGCCCGCCTAATCATGCGTGGTGTGAAGGAAGAACTTTTCGGCGGAATGAAGTCCATCAAAGTCAGTCGAAGAGTTTCTTCGCGAGGCACCCAACATCGAGAAAGCCCTGGAAAAGCGGAACCGACAGTTCACCCGCCGCACGAACTCAACAAACTGCGCCAGAGTTGAGTCACTGGCCACCGACGACCTGCGCGAGACTACCAGCACGGTCGTGCGGGAGGAGCTTCAGAAGCTTTTCCCTCCATCACAGCCTCAAGTGGCTTCGATTGCCGCTGTCGTACGCGACGAGCTCCAGCAATCACTCAGACTAGCCCCTGAATCGCCACAGCCTCAGCCGAAAGCGACGACGTACGCCTCTGTAGCCCGCCGTCACGTTCCCCCGCCGCGCTCACGGCAGAGCCCAGTGAAGCCACAGTTCCGTCGTCCACCACCGTCGCCGCCAGCACGCCAACCCATTGCCGCGAGCAGCGTTCCAAGGAAGACTGACGTTTGGCGCGCCCCCGAGCACCGTCCGCTTTGCTATCACTGCGGAGAAGCCGGGCACATCTAGCGCTGGTGCCCTTACCGTGTTATGGGACTGCGAGGGTTCGCTATCTCACGCACTGCGCCCGCACCAACGTGAACGCCCACGTGACATCGCCGACTATCTTGCTGGCAGATAATGGAGCCCTCGAAGACCGTCCTGTTCCCCGTCACCTGGCCGCTACCTGCCCCCTGCAACACCAACCATACGCTGGCCAAGCCCTGGGCCGGTCTGCAAGCCCATATCCGGAAAACTAAAAGCAGCATCCGATGGAGGTGCGGTTGCTGTTCGCCAAGATGACGAAGATCCTCCGCCATCGACGAAGACGCCGAAGGGACTATCTCAACGACACAACAACGATACGCTGCCATCCCGACGAAGCCTGGAAGCAAAGAACGCACCGACCAAGGACCTCATGCCGTGCCGTACCAGCCACACATCAACGCGACGCAGCCACGATCCGACACCGATACCTAACTGCGACGCAAGGCAAAGAACCATCGACCTCGACATGCTTCTCGATGGCCATGCGGTCACCGCCTCAGTGGACACAGGAGCCCACTACGCCGTGATGAGTGGACCTCTTACCACCCAGTTGAAGAAAGTTAAGACTGCATAGGAATTAAGGCCTCGAAATCCGCACAGCTGGAGGACACCTAATAATGCCGACTGGAATCTGCAAAGCAAGAATTACCGTTCATGACCGGACTTACCCTGGCACCTTCGTTATCATCCAATAATTTTCAAGAGACGTCATTTTCGGCTTGGACTTCCTGAAGCAACACGGCGCAATCATCAACCTAAACTCGAGATTCATAACGCTGTTGGAAGATCAAGTGATACCACCGGAAAGCTCTGGTATTAACCACGCCTTGAGTGTGCTCGAAGATCAAGTGACCATCCCGCCCCGTCCCAGCATTGTTTCCGTCAGCCCCGAAACACCCGCAGGTGTAGAAGGCGTCATCGAGGGTGACCGATGTC
Source organism: Dermacentor albipictus (assembly GCF_038994185.2). NCBI lineage: Eukaryota > Metazoa > Arthropoda > Arachnida > Ixodida > Ixodidae > Dermacentor > Dermacentor albipictus. Next base: position 89,196,496 of record NC_091830.1, on the reverse strand, counting down.
TATTGCTCAACAGTGAAATGTGCGTCGCAAGACGGATCGCTCGCCTGCACGGGGGGAAAGCGAAAGTGTTTCTGTCAAACTTCATCCAGGAGTTCAAGCTCATCAACAAGGGCAAGATGATAGCGCACACAGAGGAAATTCTGTAAACAAGCAATGCGTTTGTCCTATCGGATTTTCCCGCATCCGCCTCGACATCCGTGGTGTGCGAACCAGACTTCGACATAAATCCAAGTCTCCCCATGATTAAGCAGCAACAGCTAAGAAGTCTGCTCCGACTATACAAAGAATGCTTTTCGACGTCATCGAGGATTCGAAAAACACCACTCGCAAAGCATCGAATAATAACCAAAAGAGTGCGCTTGACTACTCCACTAGAGCCCTTACCGAGTTTTGACGCGAGAACGCCAAGCTTTAAGGGAACAAGTCAACAAAATTCTGCCCGACGACATGATCCAGCCGTCGAAAAGCCCGTGGGCTTCTCCTGTTGTGTTGAAGAAAAAGGACGGAAGCCCACATATTTGCGTCGATCATCGTTGATTGAACAAGATCATGAAGAAGACGTATACCCCATTTCACGGATAGACGACGCATTGGATCGGCTCTGCAACGCAAAATGCTTCTCGTCGATGGATCTCAAGAGTGGCTACTGGCAAACAGAAGTCGACGAGAGAGATCGCGAAAAGACCGCCTTCGTCACGCCAGACGGCCTCTATGAGTTCAAGGTCATGCCACTCGGACTGTGTTCGGCGCCTGCGACGTTCAAGCGCGTGATGGACACGGTTTTAGCAGGATTGAAGCAGCAGACCTTCCTTGTTTACTTGGATGACGTCGTCGTCTTCACCGGAAACTTCGACGATCACCTCAGATGGCTTACGACAGCACTAGAGGCCATAAAGTCATCAGGGCTTACTCTGAAGCCGGAAAAGTGCCCCTTCGCTTACGATGAGCTGCTGTTCCTAGGTCACTTCATCAACAAATCTGGAGTCCACCCCGCCCCGTAGAAGACAGCTGCCATCGCAAAGTTCCCGCAGCCCATCGACAAGAAGGCAGTGCGTAGATTCCTTGGCATGTGTGCCTACTACAGGCGCTTTGTCAAGGACTTTTGACGCATCGCTGAGGTGCTGACACATGTAACTAAGTGTAATGTTGAGGTCAAGTGGGAAACGCCACAGGGCGACGCATTTCAAGAACTCAAACAACGCGTGCAGTCGCCACTGGTGCTTGCGCATTTAGACAAGGACGCCGACACCGATATCCACACTGATGCCAGTAGCCTAGGCCTCGGTGCCGTGCCAGTCTAGAGAGAACACCTACTTGAACGGGTGGTAGCTTACGCTAGCTGCTTGCTGTCGAAATCCGAAGGCAATAATTCTACGACCGAAAAGGAATGCCTCGCCACCATTTGGGCTGCGGTAAAATCCCGCCCTTACCTATAAGGCAGGCCATTCAAAGTCGTCAGCGACCATCACCCGTTATGTTGGCTAGCGAATTTGAAGGACCCTTCGGGACGGCTGCGCGGTGGAGCCTCAGACTGCAGCAATAGGACATCACTGTAATCTACAAGTCCGAGACTGTCGGCGACGCAAGACACCATCGACAAAGCCAGCGCGATTACAACAGCCGATCGAGCCTCCTTGCCGACCATTTCAGTAGATCGCGAAAGACTTGTTGGAACCCGTTTCGACGTCAACATCCAGAAATAATGGATGGTCGTGAGCGACCGACTACCTCACCCGCTTCGCTGAAACGAACACTCTGCCGAAAGGTAGCGCAGCCAAAGTGGCAAATTTTTTCGTCAAGAAAATTCTGCTGTCACATGGCACTTCAGAAGTCCTCAGAACCGATAGACGAACGGCCTTTACAGCGGAGTTCACCTGAGCATTTCCGCAATAAAGCCAGACTTGCCGCAGGAGAAGAACTACCTACCACCAACAGACGAATGGTCTTACGGAGCGCCTGAATGAGGCCCTCGCCGACATGCTAGCCATGTACGTCGACGTCGAACACAAGACGTGGCATGCCGTGCTGCCGTACGTAACCGTTGCTTAGAACACGGTGGTGCAAGAAACAACACAGATCACGCCGTTTAAGCTGGTTTACGGCAGGAACCCGACGATGACGCCCGACGCCATGCTGCCGCATGTCACTGACGAAGACAATCCTGACGTCGCAACCTATCTCCAGCACGCCGAACAGTGGCATAGCTAGGTCTTCTGGCACCCGGGGCCCTTAGGTCTTCTGTCAACACCCCCCCCCCCTCCCACCCGGGTGTAGCCGGCGGAGAGAGGGGTCTTCAGACGTATATGACATGCCCCCCCTCCCCCCACTGGCGCCTTGCACCCGGGGCCCACGGCCCCCCGGCCCCCCCTGTTGCTACGCCACTGACGCCGAATAAGCCCGACAGCTGGCCCGCCTGCGGATCAAGAATCAGCAGAGGACTGACAGCTGATACTGCAACGTTCGACGACGCTATGTCGAGTACCAGCCAGGCGACCGCGCTTGGGTTTGGACCCGAATACGGCGACAAAGACTTAGCGATAAGCTTTTACGCCGCTCTTGCGGACCTTACAAGATCATCCGACGCATTGGAGCACCCAGTTTCCCTGTTTTCTTCACCATTACTGCTCCGCGACAATATCGGGCGCAAAAGAAAATTGACATAGCCCATTAGCAGCTACGGTAAATGAGAAATTCAGACAGCCCAGATAAACGCAATGCTGTCAGCATTAGGTTATCTATATAAACATATTTTGCGCTGTGATTTGCTGTGCTTAAGTTTATTGTAGTCTTTTTAGAGTGCATTGCACTTTTCCACTTTACTGTGGATTTACCTAATAGTCCGCTTTGTGCACGGCGCATCATAGCCTTAGTTGCTTTTGCGCCATAGAACCTTCCATACCTAACTACCTCTATAACCCTTATGGTGGAATCGAATCCCACTTCACAGTTTTAGAACTCGTATTGTTGCTTTGTTTCTTGAAATTGTTGTGGGACACATTCGCTCTCTGGTGTAGTGCGTAATTTTATTGCTTACTACTTTGTGGGTATTACAAGTAGGTAATATTGCAGGTATTAGACAGACGCACAGGCGCGACCTCAAACACACGCATGCGCACACACAGAGCAAGACGCACGCGCACACAGTACTGACGCGCACATCAGCTCTAATTCACTCAGTGACGAGCCCCTGCGTGAGATCTCATCACAATGTTTTGCTTCGTGAGATGTGTCCTAACCGCGTTGAAGTGGAATTGCCTTCCTAAAGAACTGATTCACATCTGAAACGTCGTTAGTAAACCCTAACATGACAACAAAACACCTTTACCTCGACACGCTATACACACCTATCTACAGCGTGATGCCTTCCGCAGGAGGACTCCTTGGAGCTCTTACGACAAGTACAGACCATGCCAGACCACCCGGCGTTGGGGCTGTCGCTGAGTCTGCATGGACGTATTTACATAGTCAGGCATCCGGAAGACCAGAATCCTCACAACATCGGCACTTTCTCCGTTTTCAACCAGTGCAACGTTAGCGAAATCGTCGCTCCCACTGAGGTATCGACACGATTGTCTAATCATGCCCACATTGTTGATAAATAATGAGTACTCGATCGTGAACTTTTGTAAAACAGCATCTCAATAAATGATAACGCGCAGGTACTTTGATAAGCCTCATTGCAGCGTAGAATGGTGCATTCACGTTGCAAATCTATTATCTGCAGGAAGTCTGATTTCCCTTGTCTTTTAGTATAAATATGGCTGGAGCAGCTACTTCGTGAATATATACTTAAATATCCGATAGTTTGAAGATGTTCAGTAAATTATATTGTGTCTATATAAACTTGTGCTTGTTTACAGAAAGTGTACGGGCATGTGCACTTGATGTGGTAAGTATCAGCTGCAGGGATATATTGCACCATCAACAACAAGAAGAGTTGTCGATGGTTCAGTATCCCTGCAGCTGATAGTGATACTGCGCAGGTGGGCAAGTGATGATGTGGGCAAGCCCTTAAAACCCCACTACACCAGTAAACACACCAAGTAAAACGGACTGGGACCTGTCGTGGTGGTGTAGTGGCCATGGCGTACCGCTGCGAAGCCCAAATATTGAATCCCGGCCGCGCGGCCGCATTTCAATGAGGGCGAAAGGCAAAACGCCCGTGTACCGTGCATTGAATGCTCGTTAAAGAACCCCCGCAGGTCAGAATTATTTGGTAGACCCCTCACTACAGACTGCCTCATAATCCTATCGTGGGTTTGCCGCGTAAAACCTCACAATTAACAAAACGGACCGGGAGACCACGTTAATCAGCTCAATACCAAAACCCAGCATATCGCGGATGCCAGAGCGGTCGACGCCGCTAGAGCCCAATGGTTCCTGGCTAACTGCCAGCTAGCGACGTAAGGCATTTTAAATCAAATAAATGTCCTCTCTCTCTCTCTCTCTCTCTCTCTCTCTCTCTCTCTCTCTTACAAAATCTATCATTGGAAAGTCTGTTTTATTTATTATACATTGGCCGGCATAAAGTGCCAATAGCTTTACGGACACTTTGTACACGCTCTATCAATTTAAAGTAAAGAATGTGTTGGCTTCAGTTACATCATACAAGTCAATTAGGTGATGATGATATTGTTAGCCTAAACAGCCTAATGCTTCCCTAAATATGGAGATAAAATGCCATGCCGCTTTGCAACGGAAGCGTTATCTATTTAAAGGCACATCTCACTCAAGCAGGCCGTATCTCAAGGGCATCTTGTAAAATTAAATGTGAATTGTGCGTGCATTTCAGTGCGAGTGTCTGCTAACATATCCAACAATGTCACAATATTTTTTTGCGTGCTGGTGCTGAGTAGAGCCGTAATATCAACGGCTGCTTCAGCTACAGCATTGTCTGGCAAGACTCATTGCTTGAGCAGCAATTCAAAACATTTCGCAATGATACTGTAACGTGTGAAGAGTAAGATAACACTTGATTACCTGCGGTCCCTCTTTCACCAAAATGTTATTGCGCTGCTCACAGACTTGCATCAGCCATCCCGTGGGCAAAATGCCGGCCTGTATATTTTGTGGTACGATCGCTTATTTAATGTGTTTTATTTAATAATGTGTAATCAGTTTTTGGCGAGTGCCCCAGGAAAATGTGTCCGTCCCTCGACGCCATATATCTGCAAAGTAAATGCATAAATGGCCAAGCTAACACTAGTAATCGTTGTAATAGTGTAATACTAGTTGATTGATACCATTACAAAAACAAACAAAAATGTATGGAAAACTGGTGACTTCACCGTCGCCGCCTCAAGGTTGCAACAAAAAGAAGAAAAAAATTAAAACGAAAGAAAAAGCTGTGATGTGGCAACAAAAAAAAGCGGTTGTGGTGGCGTTTGTACTTTGATACGATATATCTGCAAAAATAAATGCATAATTGGCCACGTCAGAACATGTAGTCATTATAATAGTGTAATAGGAGATGATTGGGAGCGATGAGTAGAAATGCGTAAGCCAGCTAAATAAGTAAAAGCGAAGTAGCAGCAGAGACAAAGTGTGCTTACGCATTAGTAAACAATTCTCAGACATTCTGTAGCATTTTTTTAAATATCATATAGGATCTGAATACATGAAAATTCCTTTTCGTCGAGAATGTAGGTTAACTGCACTTGAAATGAGGTCGTCTCAACCTCACTTTTGGTTTAGTATGTCATTACTCTGAGGAGTACTAGAATTCGGCCCACATTTAGAGTATACTTCTTCTTATGCGTCAGTTGAGCTCAGATGACGCTTCTTTCGACATTCGTAAAAGTAACCTTTGAAAACACTTAGTGATATGTCTGAACCTGTTAAGGATAGTAGTCTATGCGTGCGAATAATTGCAATATGCGAATATTTGTGTAAGGACTTTTGTAAATGCGTATCAAACTTCACACATTTTTAAACGTGAACTTGCTATTGCAATAGCATTAAGCGCTAGTTTTCAATTTGCCCCTTGTTCATTCGTTAGCCCCTGGTTATATTATCGGGGGCAGAAATACTGAACATAAGTTGCACCTCTAATTGCCGTGAGCTGAAAACATGCGTTGAAACATTCTGTTTCGCGGATATCTACAAATAAATGTGATAAGTTGGAATCGCTGTATGGGAGATAAAGGCTGTGCGCCAAGCCATAACACGCACATACCAGACGGCTCCTTTTACAATACTTTTATTTAACAAGCAAAGCTGACTCTAAGCTGTGCAATAGCAAGTTCGAAGCGGCCATTATATTTTAAAAGCAAACCTTTTTAGATTCAGCATACGAAGATTTAGTATTAGGGAGACTGCTTTATATGCTTCAACTGAACACAGTTGGCGCATCTTTAAAAGTTGGTGTAGGTGCCCACATTCTGCTAAACAAGTGAAAAACGGTGTGGCACAATGACGCAGATTATGTACGGACCTGTAATCAAATTATAGCTTATTCTGGCTAATCTTTTAAAAGTATGTCTTCATTCATTTCGGAAACTTGCAGCGACTCGTGTTTATACATAGATTAGGCATCACCGTTCCCAGATTAGGTACAGTAGTGCTCTAGCATTTATCATAATCTGATATATTTTACCGATAGTATCATTCTTTTTATATGCATCTAAATGTTCATAGTACAAGTCATACATCATCGCCATAATTTTATTATACAGGTTTTACGCACTTTAGAGCGCATATTTTAAGGCCCCTTTACAGCCACGTCACACCAATTTCACAGTAGTCATAATTACACAGCAAACTCATTACCACAGACATGGCGCTCTTTGGCCATACCTGGCCCTTGCGCCATAAAACCCCATACATCATCATCATCATTGGTTGCCGGTATGCAAAACATCGAAATGTGGGACGTTTAGACACAGTTTCTGCTAATTGTGCGGCCACACCTGGCCAGTACATTATAGCCTTGCAGTGCGCTTACATTTTGCTATGAACAAGTGTCCTTGATGCACTGGCAGCATTGCGCGGCTGAGCGATTTCGGGAGTGATACCCTCCATACTCGCAGCCGAACGCCTTTTATGCATGTTAGCTCTTCTTCGAAGGATGCCAGTGAGCCTGTTAGAGTAAGTCACTTTCCAATGCCACAGGTTTTTGCCTAAAGTAGTCATCTTCCTTGATATATTTCGCTAGCGATTCCACCGCAAGGGGGCTGACGAGACTATTTCGAACTGATGCTTCAATAATTCAATAATTGTAGCATCGTCTCTTTCATGTTCATGGTCGCCTTTCACGCCGTCTGTTATCCTGGATAGTGCCTCGGCTAAAGGCAGGTCCTTTCGGGGAGCGTACTGCACTGAAATGCGAAAAAGGCATTAGGCACAGCAAAAAATAATAATAATAACGCTGGAGACGAGGCGGCGTGACGCACAGGTTCTTTTGGGCAATTGCTAGGAGAGGTCAGTGGTCTTTTCTACTTTAGCGCTCAAGCCAATAATGAAGTCTCGAAAGCGTTCGCACGCGCACATTATTCCAAGCGTTTCCTTTTCAATTTGACGATATCTTGATTCGGGATCGCACAACGCGCGGGAAGGGTACGCGACTGGACGCCATTTGTTGCCACGCAGCTGAAGAAGGGTGGTGCCTATCGCGGAGCTGGAAGAGTGTGCTGTAGTCTTGGAAGGTTTGGGCGGATCAGATACTGCTAGCACAGGCACTGTCGATAACACATCACACAACATTTTCCGCTCTCTCTCTCTCTCTCTCGTGAGCACATGTCCAGTCAAACAAGTGATCGTGTTTTAGCAATACACGTAGGTTCTTAGTCCTCGCTGACAAGTTTGAAATAAACCTTCCAAAATAATTTACGGCGCCCAGAAACTTCTCTACGCCTTGCTTTGACGTGGGCGGCAGCATGCTAAGAGCGCATTTGACCAGCTTTCCATCTCGTTTGATGCCATCTTTAGAAAGGAAGTTGCCCAAAAAGTGTACCTCTTTAACGCTAAATACAATTTTTTTACGGTGGAGGGTTAGGCCGGCTGCCTGTGGCGCGGCCATGGTGGCGCGAAGGCACCTATCATGCTCCTCTTCGGTTGCACTTCACACAAGCACGTGATAGATGTAGACGCGCGTTTCGTCTAAGACATCCAAGATGGTATTCGTTGCCATCTGAAACACCTTGTCCGCAGTGCAAAATCCGAAAGGCAGCCCAAGATAACGGTACCGGCCGAATGTAGAGATTTTCGGTGGTGCCTTGCCGAGCGGAATATGGTTGAAATCTACTACAATTTGCATTTAGTTGGCTCAACGTTTTCAGCGCTCAACAGCTCGGCCTCCTCGTCACGGGACGGCAGCTGATAGTGTTCCCCTTTCAAGTATCAATCAACGAGTCTAGGGCAGAAACAAACGCGTAGACGGCCGCTCTCCTTCAGGACGGTGACAACAGGATAACCCGATCAGAGGGGGCATGTGTTCTTTCCATGATTTTGTGCTGTTACACGCGCCCAAGCTGAGTCTGCATTGCCTCTCGATTGTCGTGCGGAATTCGGCGCGCCCACAGCCGCCACTGGTGTTGGCCCTTCGAGGCGAATGCGATAGGCTTCCTTGAAGCAAGCCAGACCGGTGAAGAATTGTGGTAACTCGCTGAGGGCCTGGTACTTCAAGTGCATTTCAACCTGCAGACAATGGACTCTTGAGATCAAACCAACGCGTTCGCAAGCCTTCAGTACTAAAAGCGCTTACATGCCTTTCTTTTGACAACAGAAAGTCCGCTGGCTCCTCGAGTTTGCCAATCCTGACAGGTAGCGTGACGAGCCCAAAGAGCTTGATTATTCACCACTTTATCGTCTCAATACCTTTGCCGAAGGACGAGTTATCACTTTTTGCCAAAGTTGACAAAAATAGTGTGTGGAAGAAGCTTGGTTGGTGTTCTCGTGTCAACTTTTAGCTGTGCCTCGTGATTAGCCAGCTTTACAGCGACTACCCAGTCCGAGTTTCTTGACGCGTCGTGGACGCTAATCGCTGGAAATCGCAGATTCCTCATTTTCTTCCTGGGCCTTTCCGGCGCAGTGAACTTGCTGAACATTGTTTCTTGTTCTGCAGCAAGAGTTGCGAAGTGATTGTTTTTATTGCAGATGCCTCATGTTTTTCGCCTCTGGCAGACACGTCCTTGCTTTATGCTCTCGCACGCAGTAAAGGCATTTCTTTTCGGGGCACTAGCTCTTAAGGCCTTTAGGTGTGCCTGGGTTTCTTCCCAAGCACGGCTTTCACTGGCGGCACTTTGTGCTGTTTTGCAGGGTTGAATTAATTTTTCCAACATGAGGTCCCACTCATGCAGTAGTCTGGCCCTCAGCTTGCTGTCTTTCGAGCCTCAATGTCGCATGCGAGCTGCTGTAAAATCAGTGAATATTTCAGCTCTCCGAAATTGCAGTTTGGGAAAATCAGCTAAACATCTCTCGAAAATTGCTCGAATGGTCCGTCCTTTCATTGGTGAAAGGACGGACCTGTAAAGACGTAGTGTTCGTACGTTTTGTACCGCCTCGGACTGAAGTACTCTTCTAAGTTCGGTACAATTACGTCGGAACCATCGCGTTGCTCAGCCGTCAGCTGAAAGCTATGGAGAATATCGATTGCTTTATGACCCCCCACGTGAAGGTATTTCGCTGCCTTCTGCGCCTTTGTCCACTCCAGCATCGTAGCGGCGGCATCAAAGTACAGGTCCATCTGTTGAAGAAATCTCGTTCCGTTTTCAGGAGCAGACCAGGACAGCAGCAGACGCTCCGACGACGGCAACACTTACAGGAGCCGGTTCATGGGCGGGAATCGGCTCTTCTGACAACATACGTCGGCATGCAGAAAACAACAGGCTCGGAACAAAAGTGCTCTTTATTGCAGCGGTGGCGTTTTAGACATAGGTTAGGCCTCACTGTTGCCAGACTGGCCGCACAATTTCGATGCACACAACATGTCTCAATGCAAGAGATGCGTTACCATCACATCAATATTGGGAGTCTCGCGCAGCCTTGTCAATATTCTGTGCTTCGAATTTAGTTGATTCACTCGCCACGTACTTATTTTGCGTTCGGTTACAGTGTGAATTTCTTTTGTGCTCGTAATATTTGGTGTGGTTAACTTACATCTAATAGAGAATATCTTTGTTTAATTTTTGTGACTGTATTTCATTCAAACTCGTGCTTATTCCAAGTAAGCACACAGCTTTGCACAGATTTTTGCGCACACCTGACCATCACACCGGGAGTGGGGATGGATCGCAGAGAGCCGGCAGCCATATGACCGTTAATGCCTTCGTTTTTTTCACAATTTCCTGCAGATATGCAACTCACAATCGCCACGAGGACTGAAGTTCAACTACGTGTACAACAAGCTTTTATATGTGGCCCAGTCTTACGATAAGGCGTCAAGAAAGACGTCCACATTCGAAAGCGAAGAGACGCTCATCGCCAAGGTTCGTCCTCGCATGGCTCATTGCCACTTTTATCCGCCATGAGCTGGCCGTGCCAGTGGTCAGTATGCTGTAGTTAACCAGCGTAGTAGCAGTTAGCAGGCATCTGACGTCTGACTTTGTTTCAATTTTTCTCAAAAGACATGTTCTACTGAAAACAGCCTTTACCAGCAAAACAGGAGCCCACCATGTTCGTTTGTTCATCATGCTCTGGACCACGCACCGGAGCATAACATGAAATGCTGTCTGCGCCGGTAGCCGTGGTATCGAAGAAGTCACCTTGCGTTTTCGAAAGCCCAGCAATATAAAAATTGCCGACGCTGCTTTCAGAAGCAAGCAGATTCGAACCCCAGGTGCGGAGAAACATTGATGGCTTCCGGATACGATAGTCTCGTGCGCCACACCCCACCTTTTACTCAGACACCGTGCCTGCCACGTTGGTGCACGTGCGATGCGTAGCACCCTGTCATCGCGCGTTTGCGTTCCGCTGACTGACTATCTTTGAGATTGGTGGGCGCATGAAGCAAATCCGCAGGCAGCAAAGGGGACCAGGAATTAAGCTGAATGCAAAAAAGGCCTCCTCGCGCAGGACTCGCTAACCGGGAAAGGTGATGCGTCAAGCTTCATCTTAAGAACAGCGCAACAAAAGTACGGACAGGTAAGAAGACTACAGGACGGCCGCAGACTCGCCCCTCGGAAGTCTACTGATATGGACAAACTTTTTATGCACGATCCTGTCCCGAGCACCCCAAGAACGTTATGCAAGAACAAGCGTGATATGAAATACGGAGCGTGCTCATACAGCCCCGACGTGAACAATACGTGCGCATGATTATGCGTAATCTTTGTCAGTCCTTTGAATGAAGAAAATTCAATTCACTCTGTGATAACGATGACTGACGCACACATCGTTTCCTTCACAAATACGAATCAGTTCTACTATTTACCTTCTGAATTCATCACTGTGACTGTGAATGATGGGGTGTAGCGCAAAACAGGGTTTGCAGCCAGTTGCGCCACAACGTGCTCCACTGTACGACAGTCTATCATTCTTACTGGCTCTTGTGCTCTTTCAAGCGTACGTTGACGCAGCGCCACGCCCTCTCTACGTAGACACTTTCGCATTATACTGGCAACTGGCACACCACGCCCGTTCTGCAGAAAACCTTTGCTTAACTCAGTACTTGTTCGAAAGATAAATCCTATTCTCCGATTTTCGCTCAACAGCGGTGCAAATGTAGCTCATTTGCTTTGGTGCCACGAAAACCAAGTCAACCCCGCACCTTTTTGCCTCTCTTTTAGGCCACGTGACATACGATGCACATATGAAATGACGGCCACCTGTCATTTTTTTTGTGTGGTCAAATAATTTGCCTCTTTCTTTTAGCCAACACATCTTCTCGCAAGAACGGATGAGGAAATCTACCGGGTAGCCAGCGTGTTCGAGCTTACCCACACGCTGGCCGAAGCTCGCTTCAGTGGTCTCTGGGAACGGCTTAAAGAATTCCGCCTTTAGGTGCGGGACTGCGATGTCCCCTTTATTGAGCTTAGAGTGCGCTGAAGTGTGGTCTTATAGTGGTTTTACTAAGCGACAGGCATATCTACAACAAAGGTGGTCCAATTTCAACTTCAATTTTCAATCCAGAGTCTGTATAACACCTACTTCTGCCGTCTCACGAGCGAACTTCAAGCCTTCTCCAGTTTCCTTGAAAATTTCTCGACGCCATTCATCCAACGAACGGCTTTGACTCTTTACATTAACACACGTTCATCGTCCCCATATCTAATGACTCGTAGGATGAACGATATTCTGCATATTTTCATAGAAACTGGACAAGGCTTTAAATTCACTTGTGAAACGCCAAAAGTGGGCGTTATACAGTTTCCAAATTTGAAGTTGAAATTATGCCATCTTTGCTGAAGGTGCGCCGCTCGTTTAGTCAAACCTCTCTTAGACTACACTCCAGCTTACTGTAACCTCACTAGAGGGGGTACCACATTTTCGCGCCTAAAGGCGGCGTTGTGTATGCTGTACCCAGCGACCACTCACGAGAGCTTCGATCACCAAGGGGGTATACCCTCAAATACGCTGGCTATACATGGTACATGTGCTCACCTCTTCTTGCGAGAAGATCATTTGTTAGCTAAAAGAAGACGGCAAATCACTTAACGCACATAGAAATGCAAGGTGGCGTTCATGCTATATGTGTGTCGTATGTCACCTGTCATTAAAAAGCGTGGCAGAAAGGCGCGGTCTTGACGTGTTTTTTTTTTCGGCACCAAGGAAAATGAGTGCCATTTGCGCCGCTGTTCGGCGAAAACGATTTGTTTTTACAAGTGAGGCGTTAAGCAAAAGTCCACATTTGTTCCCTGTAGAACGGGCGTGATGTACAGGTTACCATTATCATGCCGAAGGGTGTATACAGCGCTGACGGGGCGCTACATCACCGCGCGCCTAAATGATAATGAAAGACCCAACAAGAATGGTAAACTGGCGCAAATCGGAACGTATGAGGCTGCGAACCATGTTCTCAGCTACGCACTATCATTCACCATCTGAATAAATAACTCATAAGGGAAGCAGGAGAATCGTTTCATATATGTAAAGCAAAAGATGCATTAGTGAGTCCTCCTTAAGTATCATTATCACAGAGTGAATTGAGTATTAAAAAATCGACAGAGATTAGGCCTAATCAGGCATATTGATGGCACCTGGGCTTTATGAGCACGCTCCTGATTACACATCACGCTTGTTATTGTACAACGTGTGTGTGCACGGGATGTGATCGCGTATAAAGAGGTTAGAGTTTCACCCAAAAGGCGAAGCATTGATTGCGATAACAAATCAGATAGTTATAGAAAGTAAGCACACTAGTTTTATCGGCGTTATAAACTGGGAAACATTCGCTTACTAACTGAATTACCAGGCATGGTGTCAGCGTGCACAGGCAAACATGAACGCATCAGACTCGATGACCGCAGACACTCGCTGTCAAAACGCTGGCGTGAGCAAGCGGCAGCAGTAGCGAGCGAAGTGACCTTCATGCTGTGTATCGCTTCAACGCAAACAGCGGCGAGAAAACAGCACACATAAAGGTATGAGCCGTCTGCAGATCTCCTTGAAGATAAGAAACGCGCGACCGCGCACCGCCGAGCAAAGTGCGCAGCTGCTGGTGGAGTACACGCTGCACCCCCCCCCCCCATCCATGCCTCCTCACTTTCCTCCGTTTCCCGCATGAGATTGAGCCGCAGTCGTCACTTCCTCTTGCGCCCAGTGTCAAAATACGCAAAGCTGCCGGAGCCCAACCCCGCCTACCCCCTCCCTCTCGTCCTCTCATCCTCCCACGACCTTTCGCGGTACGGAAGGTGGCGCGTTTGCTCTCCGCCTTCCTCCCTCACGCGCACCAGATCCAGCCGCGATCGTCAGCTCCCCTCGCGTTCTTTCACTCGCACATACAGCATACGATGTGTAGCGACGGTGTTATAGCCCTACAATTTTATAGAGAACATCATGGTGACGGCGACGGCTACGTCAAAAAAAAAAAAGAAAGAAAGTGCCTGGAGCGTACATATAATTGTTAGCGGAATAACATGCGTTTGTTTCCATAAATTTCTCAGTTTCGAGACAGCGTCAGTCCTATCCTGTTCTTACCTGTACGTGTTTTTTTTTTTTTGCGCTGCTCTTAGGATGAAGCTTTACCAACTAGCCCACGCGTATTTTTCTTAAAATTTGGTGCTGCGTCAAGGCTGTAAGCGTAGTCTACCTGAGGTACATCCTTGTTATGTAAAACATAATAAAAGAGGCGTACGAAAAACGAGTGACAAAATGCTGACAACGTCCAAATTAACCACTTCCAGACAAATATTTGATTATATGGTATTATGACATCTTTGTGGTATGTTTCAGGTTCGATGCTCCTTAATTAACGTTTTGTAAGCTGTGGCTTGGTTGCATCGAACGCCACTGTTTGGTGATTTGAAGTAGTAGATGCATCGCTCTAATTTGCAGATGGTATTTTTGTAATTTTCGCAAATTTTTTTACACTTATACTTCTCATAAATAATATGTTCAGCAAACGGTGAGTACTACTGTCGTCGTCTACTGGGTGCTTATTGCCGTATTTTGGGCTGTTTTTTCTTTCATACGATGACTGCATTGTATAAAAGCATGCTTGTTCTCACTATACGCACTAAGAACACTAGTTATGGCAGTGTCTCTAAATCTAGTTACTCAAGGATAATTAATCAAGGGCACAAATATATATGTACACCTTCCAGTGAGCAAATTACATAGCACTGAAAGACATGTTGAGTTCACAACTATATATTTTCTTGCCTCTTACGGAATAGTTCCGAGCTATAGAGAAAGCCCGCAAAATATGAAAAGAGCCCTCGTGAGTACATGCTTCCACGTTTCTAACTCGGCGCTTTCGATGGTGCCACGCGTGAACAGACCGCAAAACGTCTTTGGCTGTTAACCTATTATGAAACTCCTCTCCCTAGAGCCCTCATGCACTCTTTTATGTACTAAGAATCACAAACTGTGATTCCGATGACGTCTATATTGGTGCAAGTACACCTGTAGACAATATATTCCATTGAGGACCGTAAAAGGAGGTACTTCCACAGTTGAATACCGCAGCGTCCATGGGAAAATGACTGTAATACACATTTAAGCGCTTGTCCCGTCTGTCTCGCCTTACTTTACCCCATCTATCACGCTTCATCGTTCTCAAGTATATATGCTCCACCAACTAGCCCAAAATTCCACTCTTCTTCAGGTAAGTCCTCATTCTCAGGGCTATCTGCGTCAAAACGACATCGATGTACAGGTCATATATTAGAGGACCTTTCTGGAACTACACACAGATCAAATTTAAGCTGACAAATTCTGGAATTATCACAATGTTTTTGACTGAAAATGACATTGAATTTCTGCAAACTGGCTGGCCAACGTTTCGATAGGTGGACCTATCTTCGTCAAAGGCGGCCTCGTCATCCTCGGCGTGTTAGTTTTAAAGGGTTGAGGACTCCGGCTCCCCAGCTCCGGCGAGACGCTCGGCCGCCGCGACGGCGAAAACTGCCGGTCGCTGCTATCTCGAGTGCGCACGACTACACCAACGCTTTCATACAGCATGGAGGTTCAGGTGCAAGGTACCGACATGGACCCGAGCCAGTATGACCCTCGGGACTGGACCCAAGTCCTGAGAACACAGGCGAATCACCGGAAAACCAGAAAAGCGACCCAAGATCCAAGCGCCGATCCTACCGGTCGGGAATCGCAGAGTCAGCCGCGGGAAACGCGGGATACCACCACAACTCCCGCACCACACAGCTCCTCGACGCAGCTACGCGTGCTCCGTACAGCTGCACAAAAGATCAAGCAGCTGCCGGCTCTTCCGCCAGACGAATATAAAGTCGTCTTCCGCTCCCAGGGAGGCCTTGACCTGACGATGCTCCAGCCACGCTACCTCCTCACCGCTCTCATGCAGGACCCCTCCATGCTGACACTTCGAATTCACCCGGTCAATAACACTTGCATAGTGTCTGCGGCGAATCAAGATGACGCTCTCAAGCTTGTGCAACTCCAGCACATCATCTACGACCAACGTGAGTATGCCATGGCGGCATATATCGCACCCCCTGATGGCTCAGTTAGGGGAGTTATCACGAATGCCTACTGGAAAGAATCGCCGCAAGAGCTTCTAGCAGACTTGATCGCACGCAACCCCTACGCTACTATACTAGATGCTCGACGGATGGGTCTTACACGCTCGATACTTATCACCTTCGGTCAAGCCATCGTC
Source organism: Dermacentor albipictus (assembly GCF_038994185.2). Classification (NCBI taxonomy): domain Eukaryota; kingdom Metazoa; phylum Arthropoda; class Arachnida; order Ixodida; family Ixodidae; genus Dermacentor; species Dermacentor albipictus. The sequence goes on along the minus strand of NC_091830.1, from coordinate 89,180,268 downwards.
CCCCGAAAAATTGTTTATGGCGGAGGACTGCATATGTGCACGCCTTACACACCAAGGATCGAGACCTGTAGCAACTGCCGGACCATAGGCCACCGCACAGATGTTTGTATCCAACCTAGGACACACAAGTGCCCCAGATGCGGCGAGTCACACCCGAAGGAACCAAATCCAACATGCACTCCCGTCTGCATCATTTGCCAAGGCCCGCACTTGTCCGGAACCCGGGAATGCGAGCACCGCCACCTCTACAGGACAACGAAACCTACCCCCGAACGCGAAGCACGATCCCGGCGACAAGACGACCACAACTCACCGCGCAGTTCAGGATTCCAACGCTCGGAACCATCTGCCGGCCAACAAACAGGGCGCTCTAAGAGCTCGGACCGACCGACATGGGCGGACAAGCTGAAGACGCCCAACGTGAACACAAAACTGGCAAGCAACACCCCGCATACCCCGGACCCCCGCGACCAGGAGCTTCGGGCTCTGCGTGTGGAGGTAAGCCGCCTCACAACACTTTTAACACACAACCCCGTTCCCCCCTCCACACCCCAGCAACCCTCCCCAGAGCGAATCCTCCCACCCACTGCAGAATCACCCACCGCACCTGCCATACCCGCCTCACCCCCCCACAAAAAGAAACGCACATCGGACTCGCATGCCGATTATCAGGCTGATCTTAAAGACTTGGAATCGAAATTTGACGCCAAATTGGTAGCTCTGGAGACGCGCCTCGAAACCAAGTTCACAACACTCGCCGAACAGCTATCTTCTCGCCTTGAGCAACAGATGGACACACTTTTCACACGCTTAAGCCTAACTCTCGAACGTACTTTTGCACAATTTGAGACGCGCCTTCAGAGGCTAGAGACAAATACCAGCTCTTCACAGGAGGTTTCCCCTACCTCCATCCTACACCTACCTACTCCTCCTATTCCACTACCACCACGAGAACCTATCCTCGCCCCACCCACGCTCCAATATGGCGGGCCGGGATAATTCTACCCACCTATCACTAATTCAATGGAACTGCCGCGGCTTTCGGGGCAAGCGCGCGCCGCTGCAGCTCTTAATACCTACCCTCCCTGCCATACCTAAGATCCTTTTGTTGCAGGACACACAACACCAAGCCAAACTTCCCAGTTACCACGCAGTACACTCAGACACCACCGCCAACCCTCGGGTATCCACACTGATACATCGCACTATTACCTACCAAGAACACACAATCACCTCCACCACTCCGTGTGTCCTCATTGAAATCATCCCCACGAAACGTAATACACCTCCGATCTTCATTGCCAACATATACCACACTCCGCGCCAAGCTATGACCACTCTCGATACTCTACTCCATAAAATTCATAACATCGCGGGCCGAAATCCCCTACTCATAGGAGGCGACCTTAACTCTCAGCATACAGACTGGGGTTATCGGTACACCACAGCACGGGGTCGCAGGCTTTGGACTACTGTCCAAGACCTGCGCCTTACTACACATAACAACTTTCACACACCAACCCGAATTGGCAACAGTGTAACCATGGATACTAGTCCGGACCTTACACTTAGCCGTTGCCTCAAAGGTATCTCGTGGTCACGAACGCAACACACACTCGGAAGCGACCATTACATGATAGCCATCCAAATACCTCACACACAACACAGCCCTCGACTCCTCACCCACAATCTTATCAAATGGGATGCAATCCGGTCCGCACGACAAGAACACCCAGACACCCCGATACAAGACATTGATCAGTGGGTCGCATCTCTCCTAAACGATATAACCGCACACACACAACACATTACCACGTCACCCGACACCCCAACACTGGACACGCGCCTAGCCCACCTCTGGGAGGCACACCACAGCATCCTAGAGAGATGGAAAAGCCAAAAACATAACAGAAAGCTAAAACGAAGACTGGCCACGCTACAGACACAAATCGCTGCACACGCCGAGGAGCTGTGCCGTTCCAACTGGGGTCAGGTGTGCAACAGCATATCTGGCAACCTCTCTACCAAGAACGCATGGCAACTCCTACGGCATCTTGTTGACCCCACACACTCGCGCACAGCATCACATCATCACATCACACGCCTCATCCACAACTCCACGCTCTCCCCCGACACCCTTCTGGACCAACTCCGGACAGAACACACGGCACCCGGCACCTCCCCCCCTCTACCACCCTACACAGGAGCCGCGAATGAGGCCCTTGACACCGATATTTCGGAACAAGAGGTCCGCATGGCCCTGCAAAACATCCGCACAAGCTCTGCACCGGGAAAGGACAGAATAACAAACTCTATGCTCCGTAACCTGGACGATCAATCTATCACACAGATTACAGAATATTTTAATCAATGCTGGAGAGAGGGCACCCTGCCACAGTCCTGGCGCCATGCCAAAATTATCTTCATCGCGAAACAGAACAAACCCCACACCATATCAAACCTCCGCCCCATATCACTCACATCATGTCTCGGGAAGCTTCTGGAGCATGTTGCTTTAAACAGACTCAATCAGCATATGCAGGACCACAACCTATATCCGCACAGCATGGTGGGCTTCCGCCCAGGTCTCTCCGCCCAAGATGCAATGCTTCAATTGACGCACGACATCTTTGACCCTCTCATCCCCGCTCATACTAAAGCCGTCTTGGCCCTGGACTTGTCCAAGGCCTTTGATCGCGTAGAACACCAAGCGATCATGGCGGCTCTCTCCCCCCTCGATGTAGGCGCCCGCATGTACGCGTACATACAAGCGTTCCTCTCGGGACGCACGGCCGAGGTTCATATGGGCTCCCATGCGTCCCCTCCGTACACCCTCAGCGGAGTGGGTACTCCGCAAGGTTCTGTCCTTTCCCCTTTTCTCTTCAATTCCACACTCATTCCCTTAGCCCATGCTCTTCAAGATATCCCTCACCTTCACCACACCCTCTATGCAGATGACATCACTCTGTGGACCACCCACGGCAGTGATGGTGACATAGAGGAAACCTTACAAACCGCTGCAAACATCACACAACAGCACGCACAAAGCATTGGTCTATCCTGTTCCCCGGAAAAGTCTCAGATAATTTTCATTCGTCCCTCACCACGTACTCTTCCCACCGCCCCAATCACCGTTACTCTGGCCGGACACTCCGTCCCAGAGGTCGACACACTGCGGATCTTGGGCCTACACATCCAGAGCAACGGCCGGAACACTTTCACTATCCGGAAACTCAAGCGGGTGACGGAAGCGCTGTCGCACCTCATCCGAAGAGTTTCCGGCAAACACTATGGCATGAAGGAGCCCGATTTGTGTCGTCTCATTCATGCCTTCATACTTAGCCGTTTCCTCTACACAATACCATATCTTCGACTTCGACAAGAAGAAATCGCCACCCTAGATGCTATGCTTCGCAAAGCCTACAAGGTGGCCCTACACCTCCCCCCTAACACGCAAACCACCAAACTTCTCCAGCTTGGGCTCCACAACACCACACACGAACTCATAGAGGCCCACAGGCAAGCACAATACACTCGTTTAGCTCAATCTATCACAGGACGTTACATACTAGACGCTCTCCGAATTCAGATACCAGCAGCCGACCCCACACTCCTATCAGTTCCCCGCCCCATACACACTCTGCTCACAGTAAAACCTCTCCCTCGGAACACCCACGCCACCTATCATTCGGCCCGCCGCAAAGCCCGCGCAAAAGCTCTACACAAATACTACGGTAACGAAGCTGACGCCGTATGGGTGGATGCGGCCTGCACGGGCGACGACGCGGTAGCTGTAGCCGTCGACAATACTCTCCAACCCATCGCAACTCTCCACCTTCCTGGCGCATCCACCCCGGAATCCTCGGAAGAAGCGGCGATCGCGCTTGCCCTTACACACACTAATGCTCGGTACGTCCTTTCCGACTCAAAAACCGCACTCCTAAATTTTGCAAGAGGACGAGTCCACGAGACCGCCTTCCGCATTCTCAGCTCGCCCTCCGCAAACCCGCCCCGCCAGGTGGAACTGATCTGGGTGCCTGCGCACTCTGGGAACCCCGGCAACGAAGCCGCCAATGACCACGCCCGAGGTCTCATCAACCGGGCGGCGGCGGAATCGGAGTCGAGCTCTTCCCGGGAGCGCATGCACTCTTTCAGCGAGCTGACCCAGGCATATCGCGCCGAACGTCAGCTATACCCCCCGCCCCACCAATCCCTTGGCAACTATCACCAAATACTATGGCGCCGCCTCCAGACCCGCACCCTTCCCTCCCCCTATTTCCTCTCCCGCATCCGCCCGGGAGCATACACCCCCTCGTGTGCTCAATGCACTCACCCCCATGCTACGCTTACCCACATTCTCCTTGAATGCCCGGCGGACCCTCCCCCGCGGGGCCCGGAGCACCTGACTACATGGGAGGAATGGGAGACCCTTCTGCGCTCGACGGACCCGGCCAGGCAGAAGATCGCCACTGACCGGGCCGCCCACGTCATGGAACTCCATGAACTCACAAACGTATAGCGCAGTGGGGTCGTGCGGGGACCCTGGGACCTACGTGCCCGAACCTCTTGGTCAATAAAGTTGTTTCTCTCTCTCTTAAAGGGTTAGTGCAGTGACGTCACGTGCGGGTGTTGTCGCTGGCGGCTGGTTTTAAAGAGAGAGATTACAAGAGGGAACAGGCGCTGTCGTCCGACGTCTGTGAGCCTCATTCTCAAGACGAAGGGACAAGAGCGTGAGAGTGGGCACGCGGGGAGGAAAGAAAAGAAATAGAAGCAGAAAAAAGGGAAAAAAAGGAAAAAAAGGAGGGGGGAGCCAGGGCCGTACCAAGACACAACAAAGGGGGGGAGGTGAAAGAAAAAGAAAGAGAAAAATGAAATCTTTAAGAAATACGGGGGCTTGGGAGCGTGTTGGAGATGCGAAAGGTTCCACATCTCCACATTCCTTAACCACTACCTTGGTAACTTGCCGAAAACACTTCCGTCATTTGTACAAGATACGCCCCACCTGCTGAGAATTATAGAAGACATTAATACTAAAGGCACACTACCCCACAACACAATTCTCGCAACACTAGACGTCACGGCGCTGTACACCAACATTCCAATCCCTGATGGTTTATCTTCGATAAAACAAACGCTGTCTAAACACAGTGCACAACACTCTACTGAAGTTTACCTGTCTCTCCTTGAATTAGTTCTCACACATAACTACTTCGAATTTGAAGAGAGTTACTACCTACAGATACATGGTACAAGCATGGGTACGCCTTTTGCACCAAGCTACGCGAACATATTTATGGGGATTCTAGAAACAGATTTCCTATCGCGCTGCACTACCAAGCCCCACACATACCTACGATACATAGACGACATACTCATAATCTGGGGACATGGCCAAGACAGTCTAGATAAATATGTATCCTTTCTAAATTCTGTTCACCCAACAATAAATTCACATCAGAATCCTCAACTGAGCGCATAAACTTTCTGGACACAACAATATACATTGACAATGGTGAACTAAAGACAACGCTGTATAGGAAACCTTTCGACAAACAACAGTACCTAGAATATACCAGCCACCATCCCAGACATTGCAAACAAGGCATCTTTAAAGGCCAAGCCACACGACTACGTCGCATTTGCGTTGAAAACCAAGACTACATAGGTAGACTCGATCACCTTAAAGAAACGCTATCAAACAGGAACCACCCAAACAGTGACCTTCAAACAGCTTACATCGCTGCAACCAAACTTGATCGAGCCGAGGTCCTCAAGCCCCGCCCGAAGATCACAAGAACAACAACGCCTCTTCTTACTACTAAATTCTCAAACACACTCCCAAACGTGAATAACATCCTAAGTAAATACTACCCGATTCTCACCAGCAACCAGAAACTTAAGAAGATTTTTCCCGACCCTCCCAGAATGGCCTACAGACGCAACACTAATTTTAAAGATGTTCTTGTGCACGCCAAACTACAGAAAAAGAAGAAGTTGGGAACCAATCCCTGTGGTCGCCCCAGGTGCTCTACATGCAAACACATTCAATCCACTACTACAGTAAAAAGTACAGCGTCGAATTACACACACAAGGTAACTTCGGCTTTCACCTGCACATCAAGCAATGTAGTCTACTGTCTAGAATGCGCCGCTTGTAGCAAACAATACATAGGTGAGACCGGACAACAAATCAATACAAGATTCAATGGTCACCACGCGGACACAAAACACAATTTACCCAAAGCAGTAGCCAGCCACTTTAATGAACATGGACATATGTTTGACAAAGCAAGGCTCTATATACTACAAACAAATTTCCGTTCCCCTCGCGAAAGGAAGTACACGGAATCATACCTCATACACAAGTTTAATTGCCTACACCCGACAGGAATTAATTTGGCACGCGGCAACTTAGAATCTTTAAAAGCTGTAACTTAAATCTGAAACTCTCATATCACCAACCAATACACAAAACACATTAGGCCACCAACCAACTTTAATTCTTAACCTCACCTACTCTTTCTTTTCGGAGGAAAGGGAAAGGGAAAAGGGAAGGAGGAAAAAAAAATTTCCTGCCTACTACTCAATTTAATGTACTCTTTCAGGATTTTACGTCTATACCAACTGTACGATCCCCTTCTTCCATGTACACTTTCCCGCGCCCGCTTCTGCACGCGTCACCCTCCTGTTTGCTATACCGATTTCGCCCCGCCCCCTTCCCCCTGGCCCCCTTTTTTAGTCTTTTTTTTTGAAACCCCCTCGACAACACATTCCGAAGTCAATATGCCTTTTTCGGCGCCTCAACCCAGAGTATCGCCTTCTGGATGCCGCCGTAACGACACCTACGTTAAGCGCGTGGGGCAGTGCCCCTTGAAAGACCATGCGGCTGCCTTTCAGTCACCCCACACATTGCACCGCACACTCCCCGTCGCCACCTTAACTATTTCAAAATTACTCGACCTATTGCTTGACCGGCCGTTCTAATGCCTCAAAAACATGCCGCCAACGACTCCCCCTGAACCCCTCCTAACCTTTCGCATCCCCAACACGCTCCCAAGCCCCCGTATTTCTTAAAGATTTCATTTTTCTCTTTCTTTTTCTTTCACCCCCCCCCCCTTTGTTGTGTCTTGGTACGGCCCTGGCTCCCCCCTCCTTTTTTTCCTTTTTTTCCCTTTTTTCTGCTTCTATTTCTTTTCTTTCCTCCCCGCGTGCCCACTCTCACGCTCTTGTCCCTTCGTCTTGAGAATGAGGCTCACAGACGTCGGACGACAGCGCCTGTTCCCTCTTGTAATCTCTCTCTTTAAAACCAGCCGCCAGCGACAACACCCGCACGTGACGTCACTGCACTAACCCTTTAAAACTAACACGCCGAGGATGACGAGGCCGCCTTTGACGAAGATAGGTCCACCTATCGAAACGTTGGCCAGCCTGTCTGAGGTACTTCAACCCTGTTTAAAAAATTTTATACCACAGTGTGCCATTCCATCTGCCAGCCCCTTTCTTGTTTTTGGACTGCAAACTGGCTAGTACGCTTATATTTCGTTTTCACAATGATTAGCACAAAAGTACCGTGCGACACTATACTGACACACCTCTTCCTTTTTTTTGTTTTGTGTCTTTATGAGAACATTTTTGCTGTGGATTATGATGAGTAAGTGTAGTCATTTTTAAGTACATGTTGCATAGTGCAAATCTAGCAGCGTAAAAGTATGTATACATGTATGTGGTGTTGCATACATGGGCCCTATAACGTAAAACTTGTCCAATTTGTTTTTATTCCAATCTCCTGACTTCAAAGTTTCGTAACCGCCGAAGCAAGCATCGGGGGGGGAGGGGAGGGCTGTTTGCAGAATTGGAATAGAAAAGTTTGGAATAGCTTTATGTTATAGCGTCCATGTGTGCATTTCATAAATATTACATTTCGGAAATTTGCGAAAATTAATTCTTTCATCTTAAATTACGTGTTGTACTGCGATGTGTTAATTGTAATTTTGTTACGAGAAAGTGGAGGCTGGCCAGCCTGCCGCACTGTTTAGGAGCAACGGGCTTTGTAAGGCCACTAAGCCTTTTGTTTTCTCTCCAGTTTCTGTTTCTGTACAGAAACGAACGAAATTCAAATGAAGATTCATGTACTTCCTAAACTTAACGTTAGAGGGATGATGTGAGAGACCATGAGTTCCCATCCATTACCTTCAGATTATTTTACGAGAATTCAGCTTTACTTTGAGTTATTAAACATAGTCGTACACCATGGGGTCACAAATAAAGGGCACACTAAACGCTTACAGTGGCGCGATAACGAATTGGGTAAGATCGACACATAGAAGATGTTGAACGAAATCTCTATATGGAAAAAAGAAGTGAAGCGTCCAGACAGGACACAAGAGTAGAGAAGTGGATAACACGAACGCGTTCGTGTTGTCCACTTCTCTACTCTTGTGTCCTGTCTGCACGCCTCACTTCTTTTTGCATAATGAATCCTTACCAACTAGCTCAGCTGTCTGTCGTTCTAAGCTTCATTTCTAGTACACTGACGGTATTCGTGTTGTCCACTTCTCTACTCTTGTGTTCTGTCTGCACGCCTCAATTCCTTTTTGCATGATGAATCCTTACCAACTAGCTCAGCTGTCTGTCGTTCCAAGCTTCATTTCTAGTACTCTGACGGTATTCGTGTTGACCACTTCTCTACTTTTGAGTCCTGTCTGCACGCCTCACTTCTTTTTTGTATAATGAATCCTTACCAACTAGCTCAGCTGTCTGCCGTCCTAAGAAGTCTCAATGCTTGCTCTGTCAGGTGTATCGCGCATGATACCTCTTCATTAGAAGGCGACACTAGTACTAAGGCCATGACACAATATTTGTAAATGCCCGTACATACTTTTTAGGCTCCTATGGGATCTGTTACGCCTGACTGTGGCAGCGGCCACATTAAGAAGGCTAGATAACCTCAGTCAATGATGGCGTCAGGGTTATCATGCAGATAAACACAGTATCCGCCCACTCATCCTACAGAGCGGATCATACCTTCTCCTTTTCGTGGAGCACCTTCTACCTTGCGAGCTTTCATTGAACTGTTTTGTCACGTTCATATGCTTAGTGGAACCTTTATATTTTTAGATTGCCATCATTGTCAGCGCTGCCACTGTGCCACTTTTACAATACTAGCGTTCCTAGGCTGCTGACAAAAAATAAATTAAAAGTAGGGTTGATAATTTTCATTCGTTTACTAATTTTCTTCATTTCAGGTCTGTACCATCAAGGAGACAGCCATGGCAATGGACTTCAACATCGCGGCGTATGACATAGAACGGGACTCGCCAAAACCCGTGTGCAATGCCCTTACACTGAAAGGAAGCTATGCGCGCCTCTCGGTGTTGAAGAAACTTAATAGGTTCGTCGCTGTCAACTACAAGACGGCAACGCACAAAACGGAGTGCTTTACATATGCGAAATCCTGAACATTCTAATGTTTCTATCGCTTTTAACATATTTTCTTTAGGTCAATACTGATTTTCTGTAGACTATAGCCTAATGCGCTGCTTTCCGTCAATATAATCTTTATAATTATTATGCTTAACGGTTTTCCGCTTTAGGAAGCGGCTTGGAATAGAAGCCAAATAAAGTAATACACATTAGTGTGAGTGTATTTTTGATTTATTCAGGTTCATTTACACAAATGTGAATATTGCATTCATTGCATATTCGAAAAGGGAGCTATCAAAGCACAGCTCCTAACGACACCTGCACCGCATAAGGAACAGTTCAACAGTACAAGGCAAGAACAACTCGATGCCGTAAACACGGCATAATGCAAAGTGCAGGGGCAAGAAATAATGTAACAATTGTGTTCCTAATTTAGTTTTCTGTCAGTTGTGGGGGCTCCTTAGTTTTGTATAGGAATAGATAGCTGCTCATAAAATATGATGAAGCATAAGGAATTCTTGCATTATACATCGATCCAGGCTAACGATTAAATAGAATATTTACGCACTGGGCTAGTGAAGAAGGCGAATGATGATGCTTTGACAGGGAGATTCTATCCGATGCTCCGCTTGCGCCCGATACAAAAATATGGATGTCAACCAAAGTGCATTTCTTGTACAACCTTAGCGAAAAGAAGATAATTCCGCGGAGTTATAGCTTGTGTGGTTTAAGTTGCCAGAGTATTAACGGTATTATTGTTTACTACATCTAAAAAACGAAAACGCATCTTTATTAAACAGTCGCGTGTACTGTAAACACAAGAACACAGGCAAACACACAAAATAATATTTGCTTCGAAAAAAAATCGCTTGATTCCATGGAGATCCAAATCTGACCCTGTCAAACATCAGCCAGGAATATACACGCATCATCCAGAGCACAACGATCGCATGCATTTAAGAAATTCTGGACGCAAGGAGAAGGTTTGTCCGGTCGGATTCTGCCACAACTACCAGGACGTTACTTGTTCCCGAACAACCTTTCGACATTAATTTGTCTTCCTATGCGTTAAACGGAAAAATCCAACGTTTTATATGACAATACAAACGCTGCTTTTTCGGCGTCGTAGAATATTCGGCAAAGGCCAATATCTAAGCACAGTATAAATCGCCGAAGAAGCCACTCTGTTATTTCTTCAAAGCCCGTACGGAGTGTCTGCGCAAGAATGAGAGGCAATAAATCAAGAAATAAATGAACGGCACCACGTCGAAATCATTCTTTCCTCCAAGCGTTCAAGGGGGCCACGAGTAATGTTAGCGAAAAAGGATCGAATACTGTGTTTCTGCGTCAATTATCATCGCCTGAACAACGTTACGAAGACAGACGCATACCCCTCCCGCTCATAAACGGCGCTCTGAACATGCTTTGCAATGCTAAGTATCTTTTGTTGGGCGATCTCAAGACTGGTGACTGGTAAATACAAGTCGATAGAGCAGTCGAGAGAAGACCATATTTATTACACCGGGTGGCCTCTGGGAAGTTCAAGGTTGCGCAACATTCGGTCTTTGCTCAGAACCGCCAACTTTCCAGCGCTTAATGGACAAGGTATTGGTGGGCTTAAAATGGCAAACCTGTTTATTCTGCACAGAGGAATTCGTTTTTGCCATGAATTTCGACGATCGCCTTGGGCATCTTGCGCATCTTGGTATAGTGAGAGTTCATCAAGCCATGCGACTTAACCCTGAAGCCGAAAAAAGGGCTGCTTCGCTTATGCAAAGCTTCTAGTCCTTGGCCACGTCCTCAGCAACTAGCCATTGGCTCGTCTCGCGAGACCAGATTTGAAGTGCAAGTGAAAGACACCGCAAGTCTAAGCATTTCAAGAGTTCAAACCGCGCGCGCCTTCCATCATTACCTCGGGTGGCACATTTCGACGACGACGCGGGCACCGAAATGCACAACGACGCACGTAGCGTAGGCATCGGCGCCACGCTAGTCCAAAGAAAAGAGGAGTCATAGCCTAGGCTAGTCGGTCACTATTAAAAGCCGAAGCCAATGGTCCTACGGCGAAAAAGCTATTTTGATATTGTTTGTGTGGCGAAATTCCGGCCTTAGCTATACAGGAGACCCCTGAAAGCGAATAGTGAGTATCACGCTTTGCGAAGTATGGCATATGCAAAGGCCACTGCAGGCCTCCTCGCACGCTGAAATCTCAGAGTGGAAGGGTTCGAAATCACCCTGATTGTGATCATGGAGTTTCTCCCCATATTACAGTGAGAAATTTATGCTCTGATTGAGAAGCATGGAAAGAAACAGTATAATGCTGACTGCCTCTCCCGCGCTCCTATTGACCCACCGCCACAAGAAAAGGACGATGACACCACCTTAGACTCCACCATGACACCACCTCAGACTCCCTCACCAAACACACCTGCAGCTGAGATGCCTTGTCGAGTACTTGGAGGGTAAGAGCGACTTTGTCCTTAAGGTATTGATGCCTAGATGGTCTTCATGTTGGTTGCGGAATGACGTCGTCATAAAAGAACTCCTCATCAGTGCCTGTCAACTATCTGCGCGCTCTACTCTCTGCACTGCAGCGAGAGGTTCTGTTCGCCCTTCATGATGTCCTAATGGTAGGGTGCCTCAGATTATCTCGCATGCTGGCTAGGCATCAGGAAAAGTATTACTGGCGGCGACTGAGCGCGGACGAAGTTCCCATTACAGCAAAACATATTTAGACTACCAGCGATGCAATATACCAATGACAAGATCAGTGTTGGTTTTGTAACGGACAAGTTTAGGATCGTTAAAGCCAATGAAGTTTCATTCTAACCATCCCAGCAGATATGCATAATGGTGGCTAACGACCCTACCCGCTACCTCACCTTACCTACTGACTATGCCGAAACGAAATTCCTGCCCAAATGTAGTTCAGCCAAAGTGGCAAAATGCTTCGTCGAGCACATCCTGTTGTGAAACGTTGCCACAGCATTACTCGACACCGTTAGGTGAACTGATTTTACAATGGACCGAAGGAGAACCGCCTACCAACCGCAAACGAATAGCTTTACGGAGCGCTTAAACAAGACTCTCGCGGATATGTTAGCAATTTACGCCGCCAACGAAAATTCGGCGATTCGCGTGTGCGGCATCTGGGGCACGTCAGTTGGTGGTACGGCCCATACATACACGGTTATATATGGCATAGCGCGTTTCGGTACATGACGAGCGGCTGCAAATATATCCCATTTCTACGCACCAAGGTGAGGGTAGTCGAGTATGACTCTCGAAAAAAAAATAAACGCACTGGAGGAAAAAAAGCACCACCCAAGCACTCCGTACAGATGGTTAACCAGCGAAGCTCAAATGTGCGGCCCCAGTGTTCATTACACGACGGCTTGGTAAGCTGCCGGATCCTCGGTACGCAGTTGTTTGCGCTCGGCTGCAAGAGGATGTTCTTGCGCCCAGGCTGCAGCATCGGCACGGCGGAGACGAGCTCGTTCTCGGTTCTGCTGGCGGCGTTGCTGATCGAAAGGTGCCTGTTTCTCAGGAGTATGTATGATGCGTAGGAGCCGGAGAAAAACTGCTGCGTGCGCGCTCGGCTGCGACGGAGAGCAAAGATGTCGCTGCCGGCACAGCAAACCACGCGCCTCTCTTTCTCTTTTTTTTTTGTGTGCGTCGACTTGCGTTGATCTTGGTTGTACAAATAATCAAACCGAGTTCCCGCAGAAACCTTCTCGCGATGACTGTCGAATCTGATGTTATTAGCAATCGGGCAGAGTACCGCCACACATTTTTTTTTTTTTCGAGCATGCGCATGAGGTTGCACCGGAGGAGATTTCGGCGTAGAGGCAGGGTGCGGAAACTCCCTATACCTGTCGTCTTCTCTGTCTGTGTCCCTGCTATTTTGCATTAGTCTTTTGAATAATGATTACACACCAACTAGCCCAGCTTTCTGCCTTGATCCCTATACCTCCCTTGGGACACTTGGTCCCACGCCCATACGTGGCGGAAGCACCGTTTCCACCACTGGTGGTTGCCCGATATCCAACTGGAAATAATTCACAAATAAAACAATGCCTCCATGACGTCACTGATGAGGTCAAAAGGTAGAGACAGTAGGTGTGCTGTCAGGAGGAAAATGCTTGCTGCGAAGCTTTTCTTTCCCACTTTGCATGCAAGCGGGCTGTGTTCGTGCTCTATTGCAGCCCCGCTGGCCGCACGGCGACATTGGGCAAATCATGGAGCAGAACCCGCTGAACTATGTTGTGTTTACGAAGCGCTTTTTTTACTGCCTCGTTTACCTTGGAAGCTTCTGCTCTTTTTTTCAATGCACTGAGACAGCGCTCGTACACACCAGTGCCAAACAATTATAATGAAAAATATTTCAAATTCCAAGATGTGGGTAATTGCCAGCGCTCGTGCACACTAGTGCCAAGCAACTATAATGAAAGATATTTATATAGTAAGGCGTCGTTAATGGCCAATATTGTCAGGTAATGTACTACATTTCGCCATTTCGTGAAAGTAGTCTGTCATATCTAAGAGGCATGGGGCAGAAAAGAAGGAGGACGATGTGCGCTGATCGGTCCGAACGGCACGAGCCCCCGAGGCGCGTGACCCGGGGTGTGATCGGAGGAGAAGCGGCGCCAAGCTGGGATTATCGACTTGGCTCTGGGCCAAGAAGGTTGGAGCGCCAGCTTCGCACTGGCGACGGGAGCCATGGAGTTTCGGACTGGCCCGTGACGCTGGCTATCCAAGGTATGGCCATCGGCCTCGGCGACGTTCAAGCGAGGCTCCCTGGACCTGCTGCCGCCTCCCACGGCGCTGCGGGGAACTCCAGGAATTGGACCCCCTTCTTCGGCAGATCAGCACGGATGGTAGCCCCCGGCACTCGGAGAGGTAGCGTCGAAGCCCAGTGGTAGACCTCACCAGGACCGCCGGAGTGCCACGTCACCGACATAGTTCGGGGCACCGACATCCGAGACGGAGGAGCTGGCCGGTCGATGCCACCACAACAAAGCTTGCAAGTCGGCAGGAGCACCGACTGGGATCAAGAGCAGATGCCCATCGGACTTGGAGTTACGTGCGACAACGGAACTTTGTAACAGCGTTCCTTTTAGAGCGCAGCTCTTTGGCGTCCGTTCCTGGGTTTCGCGTCGTCGTCGGCGTCGTCGTCGTCGGCGTCGGCCTCGTAACCAGCTCGCCTCCGCCGCCGCGCTCCGCCGCCGCGCATGCGCCGCTGCTCCGCCGCCGCGCATGCGCGCTGTCGGCTCTCCAGGCGAGGGAGGATGATGGAAGGGAGGAGGAGAGACTGTGGAGGAGGGCTGGCTACACAAATGGCTCTTTGGCGTCCGTTCCTGGGTTACAGTGTACTAGAATAGGGGCAGTGTGTTCAGGAAGCGCTCGCCGCTGAGGCGCTTCATGTAGACAGCACGAGATGGCGCTGTAGGAACATGGGCTGTAAAGCCCCTCAATTTTCCAAAAGTAGCGCCATTCTTAGATCTTTCCGCCACCCCGCTCACCCAGGCGCTTCCTCCTCTACTCCTCCTGTCGCCCCAGCCTCCTCCGCTCCCCCATTGGCCAATCTGCGTCACGTGAAAGCGGGCCCCGCGCTTTTGTATATTTTTTTCTTTCCGGCGCAGAGCAGGCGCCGCGCTTTCGTATATCTTTTCTTTCCAGCGCGCTGCGACCCCCAATCTTGGGCCTGCGACCCCCATTTTTGGGCCTCCGCGACGAAGTACGGCAGGCGGTTTGAAGGAGCGCGGTAGTTTTATACAATGTCTTAGGGCCGAGTGCTTAATTGCGATGCCGTGCTGCTGCGCCTACGGTTGCCACAACAGACCCAGTGACGGCAAAAAGCTTTTTGTTTTACCATCCGCCGGGCGCAACGCAAAACGAAGAAAAGTGTGGATTCACAAGATCGGGCGGGCTGACTTCGAGCAAGTGGCAAAGAACGCGCGGTTTTGTTAAGTGACACGGCTCCTCCAACCTCTTCTTTTGACGCCCGTGTCAAAACGAGCCCGTGTCCAGTGCATTGGGGGTGCGTTAAAGAACCCCAGCTGCAAAAAAAAATTAATCCAGAGCCCCCATTATGGCGTGCCTTATGAGATCGTGGTGTTGGGATGTAAAACCCAAGAATCAACTTTTCTTCTGTCTTGTGTGCCTTGACTGTTCCAGTTAACGCAACACTGCTTCCTTGTGAAAACTTACAACGCAAAAGAATACAGACGCACGTAGTATACAGAGATAAAATTAGCACTTCAACAAAAGTGTTGCTGGTGCCAATGAGGGAGGGGGATAATTATTTTCTGAACCTCTTTCCAGTTGTCCCATCAAGTTCCTTCTTTCTTTTCTATCAAATTCTAACCATTTGCACTGTAATAAATAAATAACCATTTCATATGCTGGTAAGTTGTTAAAATTATCTATACCGCCTATGTGTGAAAACGTTGCTCATGGCCACCACAACCTGTGCATGAGCTACGTACATCTGTAAAAGGCGCGGAACAGAAACGGCCCTGCTGCCAGGCATTGCTGACCGCAGACAGTCGGAATCTCTCACGCGCCGGCCGAACAAAAGCATCCTGCAGGTACGTAAATTAACCTACGAAACCACGTGCACATACTTTCGCGCTGTCAAAACCTGAAACTCTGGTAATTACTCGCGTGTCTGAGCACACCGCGTGCTTGTGTCGTGTTTCAGCAACACGAACTTTCAACGTGCGCGCGCTTTACGCCTTAAATACGCCTTGAATAATGGTGCTTTTCTCTATTTCTTCCGCAAATCCGACACGACATTCTTAAGGCCAGTTACCGACTGACAAAGCAAGATCTAGATTGAAAAAACTGCTCCGCAGGACTCGAACGAACTTTTCCGCGGATTTCCTCCCGTAGCGTGTTAGCCGTCGTCTGCTACGGCAGGCCCACTGCCGGCGGCGCCACCGTCGAGGCCGCGCCAAGCGGAGGAGGAGGGAAGTGAATGGCGCTACTTTGGGAGATTGAGGGGTTTTAATGGGCTGTACGGAACGTACGGCGCAGTGCCAGCGCTGCACGCTGATATTTTGGTAATCGTTTTCTGTTGCAATCAAATAGACGTGCAAATGCTCGGCGGATGTTAGGATTCATCCCCGAAACTCGCTATATATAAGAGATGAATGGTATGTGCACTCCTAGCGCATCTCAACGCCCGTTAGACGCATTTATTAACCTGACAGCAAAGGTTTTGCAGACACAGAAGTAATGGCGTAAAGCCGTTAAATTTGTTTTGAGCCACGTTGCCACGTAACCAGAAATTATTCGAACAGAAAAGTCGGCTGCAAATAACGTTGTAGTAAAGGACATCGAATTGATTTAAACCAGCTCGGATTCCAGGTGCACACATTTTCTTTTGCGGTTCATATTCATAAAAAAGCGGCCGCGGCATCCGCGACCCAACGTCAAGCGCTTAGTTCCTCAGCCGCTGTTGTAGAAGAGAAGGCAAAACAACATGTACGTACATAGCCCAAAGCCAAAGAGCTTCCCTGCTTGGCATTTACCTTCTTTCGCGATAAACATTTGTCCCTCGTTCTGTTTCGCGAGCCCCCTGCAACTACATAAGTTTATTCGTGATTTTTTTTTTATTTACATCATGAAGTATTCCTGAACGTCAGACTCATGTGCGAGTATGAGACACACCGACATCCTACATTTCTATGGAAGGAATAAAACAGGTAGGAAAGGCGCTAAGTAAAAGGCATCTCTGCAAAACTACACACAGTATGCCAAAACACAGAAAAACAGTACATTCCTACCCAAACAATGGAGACCTACAGCGGAATTAATATGCGCATATAAATTACTTCATTCATATTTAATTATATTAACAAAATTAGCTTTTTGAATGCACCAGAAAAAGTTGTGCATTCAGATGAAAAAGACAAAGAAGGATCAGCATACATATGTTGCACCAGCCTGCTAAGAACAGTATCGCTAACTTTAAAGTGCAATTTCTTTTTTCGTCATGCTTCTCTTCACTGATTAACACTTTTTACGTAAAAGTGCAGCCTTGTTAGGACATAAAAACGCACAACTGCTGATGTGAAATCATCAGCATGTAATTTGCAGCATATATGGCATAGCCTAATTTAAAGCTTTCACTAGAATCATGACATCAACTATGCTGTCGAAGCAACTTGGACGGATACAGCAATCCTCCCCTGTCACAAATTTCGTGAATTTGAGACTGCTACTGACACTAGAGTTCTGCAAAAGAAGAGAGCGGCAGTCCTTACATTTCTTGCGAGCAAAAAATTTCTTCGCGACATACCCTGCCATATATAACGGATGAGGCGGTCACCGCTCCTTTCCTCCACATAAGCACGGTGCTCTGCCGGAGTATTGTTTAGCCTTTGCTCTAGCAGCGTAAGATTTCCAGCTTCAACGAACGCAACAATTGTGGCGCAACGTCCCCTTCCTTGTCAGAATTAACAAGTGAGTGAAGTAGCGATACCAAATGTTTGCTGACCTTTGTGTTCCCTGTTTGCATTGCCTTCGCCAAGATATAAAAAGGCAATTCACAACAATTAAAAATTGAGGCGGCGTTGGTTGATCGTTGGATCCGCACGACTACTCCCCCCTCACAAGAAGTTCTCCAACTTTTATTGGCTTAGCCTAGATGTCAATAGGTATTTAAAACCCTCTCCTTCCAAGTATTCTAACAGAGCCAAAGTGCTGCACAATGTCGAGCGGAGCTCATCTGCCGTCGACTGGCTCAAGCCGCAAAGTCCTTTTGCAATGGAAAGCATATTTAACGCCAGCGAACAGGGACAAAAGGAAGACGACACCAGAATGCGCTAACTTCAACAACTTGATTTTCAGGAAACGCCCACATATTTAACCCAGGCACAGTTAAATAGGCGGGTGTTTCCTGACAATCAAGTTAAAGTTAGCGCATTGTGGTGTCGTCTCCCTTCTGCCCTTGTTCGCTGGCGCTAAATATGCTTTCCAAGTCAGTCTACCAACACGCCCAGCAATCATTTGCAATCGTGCAATCATTTTGCATGTGACTCCCGACGAGACAGAAACTCGAGAAATTCCTTCAGAGCCCTTCAGAGCAAGCACATATATGGCAAGCACGCTGCAACTGGCCGCAACACCACAGAACGCAACACACGGAGAACGCGTCCGTACAGCCCGTGCGACCGCAGCGCCGCCGCATACATCCGGGACCTGTCTACGCTCCCGGCTTCAAAGCGATGCGTGGCGCGCTGCGCCGTCTGAACACACTGCCCCTATCTAGTACACTGTACCTGGGTTTCGCGTTGTCGTCGGCCTCATAACCAGCTCCGCCCCCCTTTCATCCCCCCAGCGCTAGCAGCGACCGACTGATACCGCTTTCGTGAGTCCGCTACCGCACTCACGAAAGACGTCGTGCACTTCCTGCAACTCGCATTAACCGTCCATCGATCCACACCGATGTTAGTAGTGGGGGACTTTAATGTTGACATAAAGACAAACAGCAATTTCCTAACACTTATGCGGGAGAACATCCCGTTCCTCTCGCTCGTAACGCGTCCCACGGCTGTGACAACCTCGCGAGGCACTTGTATAGATCTCGTCTTTGAGAATCAAGCATTGGTGTACCAAGTCGAACATATATCAGTCTATTTCTCCGACCACAAAGCTTCCTTCATGACTGTCAAGAACTGTTAATGGAGTCTTTGTTAAAGGAATACGTGTGAAAAATAAAAAAAAAATTCTGTGATAGCGCATACATGTGTTGCTCGATTTCTTTGCCTCAATCTATCGAAAAGGTGAAACAGCTTATTTGCTGCGCTCAAATTTCGCATTAGGAAGTAACGTAATCGTCGGTAATTTTTTTGTTAGCGCGCAGCCATAGGCCAGGGTTGCCGGACTTTCACGCGAAACGCGCTAAGGACGCACGTGGGCGAGGATAAGGACATTGTTTTGGCTATGCAAGTGTGGAGTTGTATTTTTTTGCCAATTGAGTTTTGACTTTTCTATTTCGAGTTTGGGTAAAGTAAAATCTGTTTGCTGCACTCGCCTGCGTCTCCCGACTCCATCTCTCCCAACATCCGCACGGCCCCGAGATCAGTGACATAGTCGCTTTGGAATTCCTAACTTGTGGTTAAGCTTAGGGCTATAGTTCAACTAGTCCACAGATATAGGGTAGGGATAGTATAAAGAAAATAACCGTGTGGCACCACCAATCGTAAATTTTGTTCGTGTGTGTGAAGTGCATCAACTAAGACGAGTGAATTGCTGGCCTAGTAGGTTAGTCGACATAATAAACGAGTTTTGCGCCAGAACCACACAAACACACACAAAGCAGACAACACGGGCGCTTTACTTTAGTTTCAGTTGCAATTTCAATTTCAGTTTATTAGTCTTTAAATACAATGATTGGTAAGATACAACTGGGGCAACTGGCAACTGTGTAATGAGCGTAAAAGCATCCTACATATATAGCCCTGCCAGAGCCCGAGTGCATGCGCACGCGTACAAGGCATCAAGTAGATGAGGATTAAAAACACGTCACCTGAGTAAGCCTGAAATAAATGTCTGTTGCAGCCATCTTCGTCCAATGCTTGGTTGACCTGGTTTCCTGCGTCTTGCGTTCGCTGCACGCCTGACCGAGCTTCTTTGTCTTATCTTTCTCGTCTTCATACTTCGGACGACAAACGAAGCAGATCGACGACCAAGCGCGATCCGACTTGTGATATCGCTGAGCGAGTGGAAAGGGTGAGTGGAGCTAAGCTCGACGAGCGCACGAAGACAACCACATCCCGCACTTCACCCGATTTAAAATTCACGAAAAGAGAAAAGAGGTCCGGCAACCGCTCGAGGCGCGCATGTCCCTTGAAACCGAAACTAGCACTCGCCTTCCGGCGGTTGGTACAGGCGACACACGGACGGATGATTCGGCTAGCACTATGCAGCTTCGCTGTAATAAATTGGCGCCAGCATGCACTTTTCCCCTCGTAGACCGTCATCCGTAATTTCCAAATCAATAAAAGATCTCATAGCAGCGCAAAAATATCTTCTTTTTTTGTAGCCTTATCCAAGCCGCGGCAACAGTCCCGGAACGCCTGCAAGTTTCCCAGACGCATGAAAAGCCTTCAGCCCAGACCACACGTACGCTTGCGAACGCGCACCCACGCATGCGCAGACAGCGCGGCACGGCTCGTACGCGTCCAAACACGGTGCGGTTTTCGTGAACAGGGAGGGTATTCTGTAAGAGTCCACCTAGTTGACTGCCCATTTCGGCCGCTGCTGATTGGATGCGGCTGTACGAGGGAGAAGGAAACCTGTTTAGCCTGTTCATGGAAATGCAGGCTAAAGAACCCCCACGTGGCCCAAATTCCGTAGTCCTCCACTACGGCGTGCTTCATAACCAAAAATTTGTTTTGGCACTTAAACCTCATAATTTCATTTAATTTAT
This sequence comes from Dermacentor albipictus, assembly GCF_038994185.2. NCBI lineage: Eukaryota > Metazoa > Arthropoda > Arachnida > Ixodida > Ixodidae > Dermacentor > Dermacentor albipictus. The sequence continues at coordinate 89,159,405 of NC_091830.1, read as the reverse complement.
TAAATTGTTTGCTCGACGCAATATCTGTCTATCCACTATTTGGTCGAGCGCGTTTTTAACACGATAAATTTTAACGAATAAATTGTATGATCACTTCATTCAAAGGAACAGGTCTTGGTTATCTTCAAATGCACTCAAGCGTTGATGAAAAGCAAAAGCCTGACCAAATCACCAAAAAATTGGAGGACGCTTAAGCTTCGCCTTCAAGAGTGGAACGCGACAGCGTTCCCGTCGACCCGCCAAGCGGTGTAAGACAATGGGCTACGGCGCAGCGACTACGCGCCCCGCATCGGACGCGGTGAGCGTCGAGCAACGCAGCGTTCGGCGGGGCAACGAAATGTGCGCCTGAGCAAGCGACGCACACCTGAGCCTTAGAAACAGCTCGTTTCTAAGGCAACACCGCATTCACTAGAGACGCTTTTTTACCGCTTTGAAGCATCGTGGTTCGCTGCATGTCGGGACCTCTGGAGCAACGACATGCAGCGAACCACTTACAAAGGCGACTCAGCTGCGACGTACGCCTTTTAAGCCGAGGCCCAACGTCCAAGTCGAGCGGAGAGCCGAGACGGGGCCGCCCCCGTAGCGGCTTCGTTTCGGGTAGTGCAACCTAGATATGGCCATTACGTGTGATACCGCCAGCTTGACTGGCGGAGCCATGTACTACAGAATAGAGGACACCACTTTATGCATAGTGCATGGGTCGCTCAAGGTAAGCGCTATATTGTTCTTGCTCATAATGGAGGCCGCAATTAACACCGCGATTCGTGTTGCCGCGCTAAATGTCCGAGGTCTAAGCACGAGGCGGCGGCAATATCAATTGAGTCGTATTTTTCTGGAAAACAATCTCGACATAATCGCAGTTCAGGAAACCAAGATAGCGAGTCAAGAGCAAACGGATCGGATGGTGCAACAATTCGTTCCCCGTTACAATGTATGCGTCTGTCATGCGGCCGACACATCGGGGGGGGGGGGGGGGGGGGGGCTGCGCTATTTTTTTGCGCAATAGCCTAAATATAAGTGTATAAGCAGTCACAGCGTGCGAAACGGGACGCCTGGTTGTTGTCGATTTTACCTTGAATGAAGTTTTCTGGCGAGTTATCTGTATTTAAGCCCCTACTAGAGAGAGCGAGAGACAGTCTTTTTTTGAACGAGTTGAGGATTATTTAAAGACCGATAAGCTTTTGGTTTTACTTGGCGATTTCAACTGTGTTTGTTTTCCGGAGGATCGCGTGAAAAAACTGCCGCTGAATGATCGTAGTGCACTGCTATTGAACAATCTTGTCAGTGAATACAACCTGGAAGACGTCGGCTATGTGTTGTACGATCACAGTGTTCCGCGTTTTACTCATTTTCAAGGACTTAGCCATGCTCAGCTAGATAGAGCTTATGTGTCACTGGAACTGGTGCCGTTATGTAAAACGTACGAGAACAAGCAAGTCTCTTTTAGTGACCACAGTTTGGTTGCCTTCACAATAGGAACAAAAGAACGAAAAACAAACTTCTCGTGGGATTTGTGGAAATTTAACGATAAGCTACTCAACGATGACTGTTTCGTAAATGACATTAAAGAAAAACTTGAACGATTGATTGTAGCTGAAGAGAAATATGTAGTTACCATGTGGGAAGATTTTAAAAATGAAGTGAAGATGAGTGCTATAGAAAGGGCAACTAAACTGAAACAAGAAGAAAAAAGGAAAGAAAAAGCCCTGAGGAGTAAACTCGACTTTATACTTAATGTAGAAAGCACAGAACCTGGCCAAGTTATGAAGGAAATCAAGAAAGTTAAAAGCCAGTTAGAAATCATCGATACAGAGAAGTACCTTGGTGCCATGATAAGATCCCGTGCAGAAAGATTGTGGCAAGGGGAAACACCGAATAAACGCGCGCTAAGTGACGAGAAAGCTTACGCTCGCCGCAGTGATATAAAACAGATAAGCTACAATGACGAAGTAACGAGTGACCGCAGGACCATTGAACGCGCCTTTGCTGAACACTATGCAGACTTATTTGGCGAAAGAAAAACTGATCTGGGTGGCTTCATAAGCCACTTCCTGCACTTTATGCCACGATTGGAAGAAAACGTTAAACAAGGCCTCGAAGCATCTATAACTGTACGTGAAGTTGAAGCTGCTATAGAAGAACTAGGCTCAGGAAAGGCACCTGGGCCGGATGGATTAAGCGCAGCTTTCTACAAAACATTTAAAGCAGAAATAGCACCAATTATGAAGGAGTTTTTAGTGCAGTCCTACAAAAACAACCGAATACCCGCGTCATTCCGAACAGCTCAGATGGTCCTGATACCAAAATCTGACGATCCTGTAAAGCGCTTGTCTGTTGCATCGTACCGCCCCATTAGCCTTGCGAACACTGACTATAAAATTTTCATGAAAATACTGGCGAAAAGGTTACAGAGCGTAATAAAACTTTTAGTTGGAACCCACCAAACGTGTGGGATTAAAGGGTGGTGGTGGTGGTGGTGAAAAACATTTATTTGCTCTATTTACATATGGAGTTAGCGGTTCTTCAGATGGCTTCTTCCATCTTGATTTGCAGGGTTGGTGCCCCTAGTCCAGGGCCCCACTGAGGGTAGCTGCCGTGCGAGCACGCCTTACTAGCCCTTGCTGGACTTTCAGGATGTCGCTGGAAAGCATCCTCTCCCACTGTTCCGCACTCGGGTTTTCTATTATGGTTATTTCTTTTGCTTTTTGGCAGGCCCACGTGATATGATATAGCGTGGGCTTGTCCCCGCACCAGGGGCAAGTGTTCTCATATTGGGTAGGGTAAATTTTGTTTAGAATGTATAAGTTCGGGTATGTGCCCGTTTGTAGTTGCCGCCAGGGCCGCTATTTTGTAGCGATGCCTTATGCCTTATTCTATGCTATTCTTATCATCCACCACACACGGCCGCCTGATCGCGTTGATAATGTGGGCAGACCGTCGCTCTGACCAATGGCCAAGTGCGAAAAGCCTAAAAAAGCATAGAATCGGAAAAGGCATCGCTACAAAATACCGGCCCAGATTACGGCTTCTTCTCTGTTGAGTTGTTTGTCTGGCGCCGGGTATCTCATTCTGGCGCCCCTGAAGTAGTTTAGCGTGTCAGCGTATGTTTGGCCTACCGGTTCTGGGTCCTCTATGGCGGCAGTGTTCTTGGACGCCCGGTGTGTTGCGTACCCTCGAGCTATCCTATCTGCCTCCAGATTGCCATCGACACTCGTGTGTCCCGGTATCCAAACTATCGCGTGTTTGCTTTGCTTGTCCGTGGGTCGGCCGTTAGAGCGGAGAATGTTCAGCGCTTTGCGGCTGATCCTGCCATTCATGTAATTCCGGCATGCTGTTTGTGAGTCTGTTAGAATCGTTAGGGATTTGCCTAGTCGATAGCCCTCCACTGCCGCTAGAGCTACGGCCGCTTCCTCGGCTTCAACTACCGTGCAGCGCGTCAATACGGATTAAAGGGCGCACAATAACTACCAATGCACACGTCGCCAGGAGCATTCTAGAATGCGTCGATGCTTTCGAGGGTAAAGTTGCAATGTTGCAGCTAGACCTGGAGAAGGCATTTGACCGTGTGGCTCATGATATTCTCTTCGAGATTTTAGAATACACGAACATAGGATCAGTGATTATAGATGGCTTAAAAATGGTGCACACAGACTGCAGCACACGGCTGATTATTAACAAGAGTCTCACGAGAAGCGTCAATGTCTGCTCATCTCTGAAACAGGGGTGCCCAATTTCGTCATTGCTTTTCGCAATATACCTGTAGCCTTTTTGCTTAGCCATTAAAGAGAACGAGAAAATAAGAGGTTTCAAATTACAGCAAAGTGAGGTGAAAGTGCTTTCCTACGCAGACGATCTAGCAGTGTTTTGCGATGACTATGAGAGTGTCAGCGAAGTGGTAATTCTGGCGAAAACTCATTGTGAAAAAACAGGTGGTGCCATAAACTGGGATAAGTGCATCGGGTTTTGGCATGGCGCGTGGCAAAGCAAACCACGCAGTTTCGCAAACATACAGTGGGTGGCCACGCCTGTGAGATATCTTGGCGTGCCGCTTGAGCATTACAGAGACAGTAAGCAGTTCTGGGAACAGGAAACACAAACGGCGAAGGAACAAGCGCTGGCATGGCAAGGGCGCAATCTCTCAATGTTCGCGCGCTCCACTGTGTGCAACATTTTTCTGGTTGCAAAAATATGGTACATACTACAAGCGCTATTCATGTCGCGAGTGAATGTACAGAAACTGCTTCGAGTGTTTGCTGTGTTCATTTGGAACTCAACTTGGGAACGCTGCAGCCGCTCTAATCTGTTCAGATCAGTTCGCAGCGGTGGTCTTGGACTATCACACCTATTTGTACGCCAGATTGTATCGCAGTTTATGTTCTTGCGGAACCACAGTGATCCATTTTTGCGCACCATGACACAAGTGCGATTAGGTAATCTGTTACCTGACTTCCTTGTTTCGTGTTCGAATGTTGACTCCCCTCCAGTGAAAGGTTTCCTTCAGGAAGTAGTGCTATCTTTCCGTATGCTTAGTGTTCGATTCTCGCTATAATATTTAAGTTCCGTCAAAAGAAAGAAATTGTACCATGATATGATAGACTCATTAATGCCAGTTCCAATGTATAGGTTAGCATACTATGGAGGTTCAGGCGATGATGTCCTCAAAAGGGTCAAAAGAATGCCTGTGAAACCATCGGTAAAATCATTCTTCTTCAAACTCCACACAAATACCTTGCCTGTAAAGACTTGGCTGGCCGACAAGGGAATATATGTGCCGTGGACCACCGATTGTATAAAGTGTAAAAAACCAGAGACTGTCGATCACGTCTTCATTGATTGTTGGGATCCCTTTTTTCATTGGGACATCTTACAACGAACATTAAAGAAAGCATTACCAATAACTCCACGTGGTATCAGATACTTAGACACAGGCAATAACGATATTCCATATGACCTTATTATGCTGCTGAGCCTCCATAATATATGGTCCACAAGAATGTCGGTATGTCATGCTGATGTGAATGCCCATTCTGTGCGAGAAAACATTATTGAAAGTGTCGTCTACATGCGTGAAGTGCACAAAGCCCAGAAAGAACCGCCCGATTGGTTGCCGCTGTTCGATGAGTTGGCTAAATTCAAGCGATATTAATTTTAGAGAGTCAGCATAAGCTAAGCTGATTCTCTTTTAACAATGTAATCGCATGGCATTTCTGTAACTAGGAAATAAAGAAAAAAAGACACTCGTGGCTCAGTGGTAGAGTCTCCGTCTCACACTCCAGAGACCCTGGTTCGATTCCCACCCAGCCCATCTTGCAAGTTGTTTTTAGAGCGCAGCTCTTTGGCGTCCGTTCCTGGGTTTCGCGTCGTCGTCGTCGTCGGCCTCGTAACCAGCTCCGCCCCCCTTTCATCCCCCCAGCGCTAGCAGCGACCGACTGATACCGCTGGATGCCGCTGACGCCGCTAGAGATTCAAGATAACGTGACTGCATAGAACACCGTCGCCGCCATGCAGAAAGAGGAGGAACCCCCTGTTCTTGTGTGGCGGATAGGGGTTGACTCACTATCGGCGTCAGCGGCATCAGTCAGTCGCTGCTATCTCTTCCCTCCTCCCTTTATCGTGTTGTCCGCTTGCTGCGCGCGCTTCTGCCCCCATCGTTTGCCGCTGGGTGTACACGCCGCCCCCCTCCCCCCTCTTCCTGCGAGTCTCGGGTTGTGGGAGAATGCGGGAGAACATCCCGTTCCTCTCGCTCGTAACGCGTCCCACGGCTGTGGCAACCTCGCGAGGCACTTGTATAGATCTCGTCTTTGAGAATCAAGCATTGGTGTACCAAGTCGAACATATATCAGCCTATTTCTCCGACCACAAAGCTTCCTTCATGACTGTCAAGAACTGTTAGTGGAGTCTTTGTTAAAGGAATACGTGTGAAAAATAAAAAAAAAAATTCTATGATAGCGCATACATGTGTTGCTTGATTTCTTTGCCTCAATCTATCGAAAAGGTGAAACAGCTTATTTGCTGCGCTCAAATTTCGCATTAGGAAGTAACGTAATCGTCGGTAATTTTTTATTCATGAAGTGCCTGCTGGGATTTATCGCTCACGGCCAACGCCGCCGACGCCGACGCCGACGCCGCCGCCGACGACACCGGCTTTTCTGCGACACGAGCTCCTTAACGCTGTCGCGTTAAAATATTACTTTCCGCCACGGGTGCCGATAGAAGCCGATAGCTTGTCGGTGACCCGAGTAGGGTGGACTAATGCGGCGGCTGAAAAGGCCCAACACATATGGGAGCTCCTGCGTTGGGAAGCCGCTAGTTGTGTCGCTGCATTATTCCCCGTATAAACGATCGTTAATGAAGAGAAAAGCACTGGGCTGTAGGGATCACAGTGATCACAGCTGGATAGATTCTAGCTAAGAGGGCATGTCCCTCGTGCTTGCCGCGATAGCAAAGGCGCCGGCAGTGGTGACCATGTCAGTGCTGGCGCTTTCTGCCATCTGCGGCACCTCGGGCGCGTTTTTCGCGCCAACGTAGATCTTGTTAGAAATTAGGAAGATGTACGCGAGAGCTAACTTACAACTTACAACCCAATAAGAACCTTTAAACAATGCTGACCGCAGAAGGGATTGGGGATTCGCGTGTGTATCAGCAGCGATAGGCGCGTAGCCGTATGACATCATTTTGGCAACTCTTGTTGCTATACAAAGCGGACTCGGATACATATTCCTTGATGTCAATATTAGAAAAAGAAAATTAAATAGTGCTAATCAATATAACAAGTTTTATATGGTTAGATAGAGGCAAGATGCACAAGAACGGTAAGACAATTATTTTTTTAACTCTATCTTTATCTGTCCTTCGGGTGTTATCTGTTCTTCTGGTTCTTCCGGGGGTGGGAACTTGATCAAGCGTCAATCGCTTTTATTCCCATCCCCTACATCAATGTAATGGTGATGGAAATAAATCATTATATTATATTATTATAGGTAAGAATAACACCAAGAAGAAGCCCTGTGCTTACAGATGAGGAAATTGTAGTATGATGTTGCTCCAAAACTGAAGAATATCGGAAGAAAAAATCGGCAGTGGCTTAGCTCATCTATGCCAGGATATACGTAGCGAAAGCTAAGGCGTAGCATGATTAGCCTTGGTTAATCTTGATTGCACGTCCAGGTTAGTATGGTTGTCTAGCTATGTTGCGGCGTTTAGCCGGTCGTTCGGCGCACTGTTCGTCTGTTTCCTGGGCGATTCGTTTCCTCTTCATCTCGTTCCAATGTCGATTACAGGCCTCCTCCTGCTTATCAGAATTGTCGCCGGCCATACTGCCGCCTCAACTGTAGTTGCGGTGCACGCGAGCTCTCCTTTTCAATCCTCCAACATGTTATCGGGCATGCGACGAAGTTGGCAAAGCAAGCGAAGGCGAACGCAACGACGAGGAACGTGATGTGGCGTCATACCAAATGGCGCAGAGGAAAGGCGCGGCGCTGCGCAGCGGCGGAACACCTGCGGCTCGGTGCTACTAGCGGCGCACGCGCAGTAGTGACTAGGGGGCGAGAAAGAGAGAGAGAGAAATATCCGCGGCGAGGCGCGCGTTGTGACGTCATGTGCCTCCTCAGAGCACCGCTACGGCGAAATCGCAAGTTCTCGGCCAGTAAAGCTTTCGCTTTAAAACTCTAGTGCGACCCAAAGGACGCAAAACATCCGACACTGTAGCCGGTTTCGGAGGCCTCCCATTGAATCAGATCCCTCATTCGGTGGTCCCGAGACAGTCTATACGAGGTGCCTTGATGTAAGCCACTGACCATGATTCACCCAAATCAAGAACAGATCTAATGTACCGCAGATTCGGACACACGCTTGTGCACTACGCCAAACTTAAGCAGCATTTTCGTGGACGCCAAAACTGATTCGTGGCATTCGACCAGTAGTAGGGCCGCAAGTGCCTAGCGTTGCTACACCTTGCTTTATCTTGTCCTAAATACAGGTATACTTTTCTCGGACCGTACATATGAGTTTTTCGTGCTCTAAGGGAATCCCAGTGTTTAGATTCATTTATCCAATTTATTCAAATTTTATGCACCAACGGGCTAAAGCAAGTTTATTTTCTTCTATTTTCCTACAATGTGCTTTTCTCGATATATAGTCTAGATTCGTTGTTCACTGCAGCTAATTACGCATACGAAGACAGGAACGTCTGTGCAAAGAACTGTTCCGGAATGAAGCAGTACGTCGCGTACTCTCTTCGACTCGACAAAGGAGAGTGAGCGAAATTGTTGAAAGCTGTGCGCTACTTTCCGACAGGTGTGCAATAACCGATGAGCTACAACAGTCAGTTGATCTTTGTCCTGAAATTTCTCGCTCAGAATACGAAGTTGATGGCACCCAATTATAAACATCGGCATGAATAACGCGAAGCATGGCCCTTGTAGAAAACTAAGCAATATGAATAGTGTAAGATTATTTTCGAGTTTCCAGTCCCTTAGGGATAAAGCTTTATAAGGGTATTAATAAATCTTAGTTAGCTTAAAGAACTCTAAATAATTTGTACAAGTCATATTTGCGTAGTTTGCCTGGCGTTCTAAACGCAATTAGCCAAAAAGTGTAAGTTAGTTAAAATTTAAACCACAGTGTTGTGTTTTCTTCAAGCACCTAAGCTATCGCAGAAATGAAACACAAACTTTATTTTCTTGAAAGCTTTGTTTTTTGTGCTGCCAGTATAATCACAGTAAACAGGATCTTCATCGAAAACCAAAATGCGTGCCTAAGACGTCGACTGAGAATTCCAGGCTGGCTTCACATGTTATTAAATGCAGTTGGGTTTGTAGTACATATAGGAGTGTTCGCGCCCGCAAATTGTTGAGAAATTTCGTTCGCAACTTAGAACTTCTTCATCATCGGAAGGCAGTTTTCCCAGGACATCCAGTTCGCAGTGTTCTTGATCTGGGTTAGAAGAAATAGATGATAAACATTTACAAGTTGTAAGAAAAGTGAGATGAATAAGAATTCATTGTGGCAGGAATTATATGGCCACTCAGGGTGAGCTTTCGTCAACATTGCCGCCATTGCTGTCACCGTGGTGTTACGTGTAAAGTCAAAAGTGCGATGTGATCCTATCGTGCTCTGCACGCCGTATGCTACGACGGCAAAGGAAAGCTTTTGAGGGTAAGCCGAGAACGGTAACAGATATGTGTGCGCAGTCTTCACCTGCGCGCAATGCTGGAGATCACGTATCTACACGCGTGGTATATTGGGGATAGGAGTGTGGAGGAGAGTACGTAGTAACGTGGTGAAGCACGCACTAGAGAGCGGGTGAAGGGCTGGTGACAACCTCGTTATCGGGAATACAGGGCCTAAGTGTGACGGGCAGACCGTGTGGAAAGTGGGAAAGCGGCAATGAACCATTGATTACTTTCTGTAAAAAGAAGAAATTTGTGATAAGTTGAGAGGAATGGTCACTGACGAGGAACTATGAAGCAGCATAGGGAGTGACCACAAACGCATCATTTAGAAAATGGGATATGTAGTTGGGAAAGAGAGCAAGGAACAAAGAATGACCAGTCCAAATGTGAGCGCTGAACAAATAACAAATATAGTGAAAAGAGTCGAGGAAGGACTTGGCGAATGGCCAAGCAAAGAGTAGGAATATAGTGAGCTTCTAAGCGGAATTTCGAGAGAAACATGGAAAGAAATGAATCATGCTCGTTAGAAAAGAAAAAGAAAGAAACCGAAAAGCAGGCGAAACAGGGAGGTACGAGAAGCGATCGACGAACGACAGAAAGCGTCCCGAGAATACAGGCAAGCAACAAATAGCGCAGTTGGCGCAGGATGCAAAGGCCAGAAAATGGGAAATATATCGGCAGAAAAAAAATTTGTGGTTCAAATACTGTTTCAAATAAAGGTATAAGGTGAAAGTGAACGTTGGTTACAAGGAATACGTGAGAAAAAGAAGGTCGTACTTAGAATATTTTGGAAACACAAATTTTTTAGACAGGAAGTCTAGAACAATAAAACAACATATTCTAGATGAAGATGGAAACAAACTTGAAGGGGAGGTGGCATCAAACTACACCCGAAAAACAACAGCCGCATCTTTCCAAAATAAGGGCGAGGTTGTATTTGAAGAATAAGAAGCATGAAAGAGAACGAGATGGAAAAGAAGTTGGGGCTAACAAATTTCAATGAGCACGAAGCTAAAGAGAAAATTTCTAAGCGCACAGCCACAGGGCTAGACAAGGTTGCCGTTGGGCTGATTAAGAACCTAGGACCAAAATGTAAGGTAGCTCTTTTTAAAGCACCAGAAAAAACCTTAAAGGATAGATGAAAGCCAGTCAGTTGGCGGCAAAGTAGAATTACTTCAATTTGTAAAGGTGAGGGGGAAAACGATAAAATTTACTCATATAGACCGCTGACCATTAGATCGGCAATATACAGGTTAGCAATGCATATGATTAAATTAAAGGTGAAAGCATGGGCAGAGAATAACGGAATATTAGGAGAACTTCAGTATGGCTTAAGAATTGGTGGGCGACTGGATAATTATTCCTCCTTACTTAGTGTATTGAAATCTTCAGAAATAAAAAAGACCGCTTTATGCGGCTTTTTTATACACTACCGGAGCGTTTGACAACGTAAACCGCCACATAATTGGGATATTCTGAAACGGGAAGGCGTAGGCGACGACTGTACACAGCTTTTGAAATAGATTTCCCTATAGAAAATACCGTTTCGGTTGAATGGAAAGGGATGATGAGCGAGGAGAATGTTTATATCAACAAGGTATTGAGCCATGGGCGCCCTTTATGCCCCCTGCTGTTTATGACGTAGATGGTGAGGATGGAGAGGGCGCTAGAAGGAAGTAATATTGGGTTTAATCTTTCATACAAACAGGCGCGTGCAGTAGTAGAGTAGCAGCTTCCAGGTTTATTTTATGCGGACGACACTGTGTTGCTAGCTAACAAGCATAGTGATTTGCAACGTCTGGCACATATTATCTGTGTCTGCCCGCGATACAGTGCTGAGAGACAAGTGACGTGCAGAGTACTGGACCACTTGTACAATCGTCCACTTTCAGAACTAAAAGCTTTAGGCCAATACTCCGAAAGAACACCCGCGTTGAAGGCGTCACTCGCGCTATTAAGGTTCTTGCGGTCTACGGGGCTTCACGACAGACTCTAAGAATGCCGCCCCCTACCGCTCTGTAGTGTACGCGCTTTGTTCGTGCTTGTCTCCCTTTTTTTCTATCTCCCCTTCCACTCTGTTTCTTTTTTTATCCCCCTTAACCCTACCCACTGCGCAGGGTAGCCAACCGGAACTACCTCTGGTTAACCTCCCTGCCTTTCTCTGCATTACTTTCTCTCTCTGGCTAATGTCTGTGGACAGGAAGGCGAGAATTTAGGTTTGAAATTGAGTGTCAGAAAATCAGGTGTTATGGTATTCAATAAATATAGTGAACAGACAGTGACAATGCAGGACCAGGAAATACGTCGGGTAAAAGAATATAAATACCTTCGTATCAGGACAAACGAAGGCGGAAAAAAATTGGAGGACGCTTAAGCTTCGCCTTCAAGAGTGGAACGCGACAGCGTTCCCGTCGACTCGCCAAGGGGTGTAAGACAGTGGGCTACAGGGCAGCCATCACTTACGAGGCGCCCCGCATCGGACGCGGTGAGCGCCGAGCCATATGGTCGAGCAACGCGGCGTTCGGCGCAGCAACGAAACGTGCGCCTGAGCAAGCGGAACGAACCGAAGAACTCGGTATCTCGGAGGGGGAAATGATGCACGCCAGCCAAACGTCGTGATCGGCACGGGCAGAGAGATAGACAGATAGCGATCTAAAGAAAGGAAGGACGCTTGATTCTCCAGAGGGAGCAAGGCGAAGCGTTGTCAGGGGAGAGAGAGTCCGGGCCGCGAACCGCCTCGCACCAGTCCTCGCAGCTCCAATGCGCGCGTGGCGCGCCATGTGTCGGGGCACCGCCGTACATGGAGAGGAGGGGGTCTTCTGGGTTTGCCGCAAGATGGCTCTGCGTGTGCGGAAAGCGCAGAAGAAATGCAGCGGAAACGCACTTCGCTACTCGTGTAATTGCGACTTCTGTAAGTTACATGTTCATAATTACCGATATACACCGCAGTATAACTTTCCACGGCTCGTTTCGAAGGCAACACCGCATTCACTAGAGGCGCGTTTGTACCGCTTGGAAGCATCGAACTCGTGGCTGAGTGGTAGCGTCTCCGTCTCACACTCCGGAGACCTTGGTTCGATTCCCACCCAGCACATCTTGGAAGTTGCTTTTTATTTATGAAGTGCCTGCCGTGATTTATCGCTCACGGCCAACGCCGCGGACGCCGACACCGACGCCGACGACACCGGCTTTTCTGCGACACGAGCTCCGTAACGCTATCGCGTTAAAAACAACAAAGAACGGCGCTGAGCTCACGCTCGCGAGGAGGACTCTAGGAAGAAGGAAGGACGAGGCAGTTCCTTTCTCCGCCCTCTCTGGATGCGTCTTACGCCGCTCCGGAAGGCGCAGGAACCAACGCCCACAACGGCCTGTCACATTTGTCACCCAATGGCTCGGGGTGAGCCAGGAAGACGTTTATTCCTGTTTTATAGGAAGACGTCAGTCGCTACGCGTTCCTTTCATCAAACCACTGACTTCAGGACAGCGTCTACTCTGCATGCCCAAATGGCGCCCGCCCAATGTTCCATCGATGTGTTCGAACAGCTGGATGATGCCGCCCCGCTGGAAGACTACAGGGCAGCTTTGACAGAAGCAGGTGCCCTAAGGACCGAAGCTGATCAGCTCCGGCGTGAATTGGAAGGACTGAAACTAATGTTTTCAGAGAGACATGACGCCGCCACAGAAGTCGACGCACCAAAGGCTCCTCTCGACCCACAGTTGCAGGCAAGTCCTGATTGATTTTGCAACTTACTGCTCGGATTGTGGAACGCGTCGACAGCTTGGCGTCGAAGACTCGTGAATACACTGATGGCGAATCCTGCACGAGTGCGGCGATGAGCGTTGCGTCCATAAATTTTAAACGCGGCTCGAGAAACTGACGCGGCAAAGCTACAAACGAAGCAACTTCATGTATGTCTAACGGCTCGGGTGAAGACACTCGCGACCGACTTTCAAGTTTCGCTGCGAGCTCCTTATCGTATCTCGGGACAGATGTCACCGCCCGTTCTTAAAAAGAAAATTTTTGGTTCAGAATCTTCACCGTTCATGAAGAAGCCGCAACACCCTTCATAATGCCCAGGCTCCAAACTAAGGATTTCACATGGTGCACCACTACATAAAGATGTCCATTATCACTACTTGAGCTGACGTGAAGGCGCCGTTAAGTCACCGTTACAACATAGATTGCGATGTGATCTCTAAGCAGCGAACCTTCGGAGCTACACAGCGACCTGGAGAGCCGCGCACACACTTTTTATACCGTAAGCTGGACCTCACGGAAGAACATAATTATCTAGTATTGCAACATGAGAAGTGCCAGGTCATCATGGCTACGCTTTCAGCAAGGCCAAGAAAGCCTTCTAAACACTTCTTTGACAAGAACTTGCACGATCTCGATAACATGGTAAGCTCTTTTCTCCGCTTCGACCAGATCAGTAATTCTGACGTAAAATTCTGGTTTCGGCCGAACCTCCCACACCGCAGACTGTGGGACGCCCGTTTTGGCAAAACGTTCGCCCATGAATCTACGCAGAACCGTCAGCGCGTATGGTCGAGCGGTTCCTTAGAGAATCAGGTGCCACAGAGGAACGTGCCTCAAAGGCAGCACGTGGACGTGAAGCCGTATACGAGGCATCCAACCTATTATTCACCGCGCGTTTTTAACAGATCCCGAGAGAATACCTCCAGAATTCGTAGAGGGTATATGAACTGCTTCACAAGTGGACATTTTGTCACACAGTGTCGTTGACCACTATCTGCAGAATTTTTGAAGTGGCAGGTGGAAATTTAATCCACCATTCCAAAACAACAGAGAAACGATCAACTGGGGACGCCAATGCTCGCGAGCAGTCATCAGTTATTGCACAGGTCTCTTGTGCTACTGAAGCGGGTTCCTGTCATCATCAACGGCGAAACGCTTAAAGCCATCTTGGAATCAGGAGCTGTTAAAAGTTCCAATACTGCACCACTCGTTGAGAGACTAACTTTTGGGCCTTCGTCGCTGCGTTTGGAAGGAGAAAGCGGCCATCACTTGGAAAGCATGGGTCAAGTCTAAACTGTCGAAACAGTTCACGGCGAGGCGTTGCAGCATGAATTTGTCTTGGTTATGCGGTTACCTCATGAAGTGCTTCAAGGCAACGACTTTCTACGGGCCTCAAGAGCCATCATTGACTGGGGTATGCAAAGCCTTACCGTGTCTCTTCCTCGGATGTTACAAAAGGTCCACTTCATTAAGGAGCAAGCACAACCTGCTTTATCACAGAAGTTCTTGGCAGGCTCGCCAATATTTTGTCACGGTTACCGGCGCACGAGACATGAATCCGGACAGACACAAAATACATTTATTATGCCTCCCACCGATAACTCGTCAAATCTACACACAGCGGCAAAAATGGCTACACTAAGTTTTATCTATCCCCTTCCCACTAATATCTTTTCCGAGTTCTCAGATCGCTTCACAAGTTTTTAAAACGTCCTAATAAGTCACGTGCGATATCGCGCTTACATGTTTGAGTCGGTGTAGTTATTTCGCGTTGCTAAGTGGACTACTGACATTCTACTGAAGGTTGTCTCGGTAGATTAGGCCTGGCTTGTCGAGCGTTGTCATAGTTGAGGGCGAGGTTGTCCCCGTAGCATAGGACGGGGCCGTTGTCCTCGGACTAAGCCTTTGCTGGAGACCACGGTGCACAGCCGCGGTGCGTGAATGATCAAGCTTGGCTGGTGCAAAGCCACCGGCGTGCTCCTGCTGCTCAACTCTTCAGTCTCGACGTCCTTGGTTCACCCCCTTCTTCCCCAGTCAGTTCACCCCCTTCTTTTAGAGTGCTTGTTCTTTCTTCTCCTCTAGGGGTATCCTGCGATTTCCCACCTCGCTCCTTCCAAGCCACGTCAGCCTTATTCCTCGTCCTTCTTCTCTCTGTTCTTTTTCTTCAGCTCGTGACAATGCGCCCTCATTAAAACAGCTTTTTCTCCAAAAACTGCTTCTCCATCATTGTTTCGGATAATGTCCTCGTAATCACCCTTGTAATAATCACCATTGGCATCACACCTCTCCGAACACATCATTTTCACATTGCATTTGCACGTCACATGTTTGTCCAATATTACAATCATCTGCTTACCACATCTCCCTTGCTCATTTAAATGCCTGTACAGAGGGGCTGATAATTTGTCGGCGTCACCAAAGCTCACATACTTTATCTACATGTGCATAATCAACAAGCCACATAGTATGATTCACTTAACCTCTAACTCATCTGCCTCCCACGGCCGGCACACGTCACAAAGGTGTTCAGTCAAAGCATTTCATATTACTGTCGTCACATCAGGTGACTTAAGCAATCCGCTCCCACGTTATCTCTGCCTTTTATATATTCTACCCAGAAGCTATACTCCTGTAGGCTTAAACTCCAAAGCATCAGCCTGCTATTTGTGAACTTTGCTTTTGTTAGATAATCTAAGTGTTGGTGGTCTTTCTGTACACGAAAATGTCATCCGTATTGATACATGTGGAATTTGTTTCACTGCCCAAACTACTGCCAGACATTCCTTCTCGATAGTCGAGTAATTACTTTCCGCTTCCCTTAATCTTTTAATAGCGTAGCATATCGGGTGCATTATTGCACCTTCATCTTCAAGCAAAACTGCTCCGAGGGCCTTACCCGCAATTGTCAAGCTTACCCATTACCAATAGCTGTACAAGAGTCCATCGACAAAGAAACCCAAGACATGCTAGAAATGGGAATTATAGGAAGGTCAAATTCGGCATACCATGCCGTTGTTGGTAGCGGATGCAGAACCCATTCCTAGAGTAGATGTGATGTTCGCTAAGGTAGCCAACAAGAAGTTTTTCTCAAAACTGGATTTCACAAAGGGATATTGGCAAATCCCAATAGAGGAGTCATCAAAAGAGAAGACAGCGTTTTCATGTTCCAAGGGACTTTTCCAGTTCGGGTTGATGCCATTTGGACTAAAAACGGCAGCTGCATTGTTCACAAGGTTGATGAGAAAAATACTAGAGGGATTGCCTAACGTCGAACACTACATAGATGACATTCTAATCGCAACGGAAAATTGGCCAGGCCATTTGCCTACTCTGGAGGCATTGTTTCAGAATATCAGGAATGTAGGACCGACAGTAAAACCCACTCGGTGCGAAATTGGTTTCGAAACAGTTTCTGTCCTTGGACATAAGTTAGCGATAAGGGACATTGCAGGTTATGAATAAAATACAAGCGGTACAGCGACATTCTAGCAACAAAGAGGTCCAATCATTTTCGGGATTAACTGGATACTACAGGCAATTCATTCCTAATTATGCAGGCCTGGTCAATCAGTCAGCAGAACGGACAAAAAGAAAAGAAGCAGCTAACACTGTAAGCTGGGTACACAAAAACGCATTCGCTGTTCTGAAACAATGCATGTCAGGACTTCCTGTGCTGCTAGCACCAAACATGGAAAAGGAACTATGGTGGTTGCTTGAGCTAGTTGGTAATTCATGATCAAAAATAACGTACAGCGCGAAGGACAAGGACTGCGAAGACGACATACACAGCGCTGTTTCCAACAATATTTAATTGCGTTGCCACATCGTGTGTATATATACAAGAAAGAGCGTGCGCAGAAAATGAAAGGCAGTTACATGGGGTGTTTTAAAAGCAAGTCACTGAACTAAGAGCATGGTTACCAGAAAAATTGAAAAATAAAAAAAAACTTGACGATTTCTATCTGTTTAGATACGTGACTTCACCAGGGGTCAGCGCGATAGAAGGGGCACTAACGCAATTACTACCAAGTTTTCTGAAGAAATCAGCTTCCATAATTTCCCAGGTGAGCTGTGAGCTGTGTCTCGCTAAAACTTCAGTATTTTCAAAGAGGGGCAGGCAACCGCAGTTTAGGCAATGGATGCCCAAGTGGCCTTGTACAGTGCTGTGGACGTTGTTACAGGGCTCTTTTAGTCGATCGTTTAAGCACCTGCCTGTCTGTCCAACATATTTACTGCCGTAAGACAGGGGAATACGATAGACTGCATTTGTTGCACACGTCACAAAACGTTTTCTGTACCCGACAGAGCAACAACTCTGATGCGATTCAGGCGCGTTTACACGCTTGCAGAGCCTTGCCAATTTTTCCGGAGCTGAGAAAAGGACTGTGATTCCTGCACGCTGCCCAGTTTTCTTTAGCCTATGGGAGACATCATGCACATATGGTAGCACTGCAAACCTGCGTCTTTCAGCCAACTGGTTCCCTGATTGAGCGGGCTCATCACGCTTTGTGCGCCTTAGAAGCAGTTCCGCTATGGCTGAAATTAAGGCCAAAGGGTAACCAGCCCAAGAAAGGCGATCAAGCTGAGCAGCAAGACCATGTTGCATCTGGTGTGGGCACGATTTATTGAGGCTGTTAACGAGACATAACTTTATATTGCCTAGTTTAACGAGCTTTGAGTGTCGTCTTCGCAGTCCTTGTCCTTCGCGCTGTACGTTATTTTTGATCATGGAAAAGGAGTTTGTACTGCGTACAGACGCATCCAGTAAGGCACTCGGAGCAGCTTTGCTACAAGACGAAGGTGGAATGATGCACCCGGTATGCTATTTTAGTAAAACATTAAGTGAAGCGGAAAAAAATTACTCGACTATCGAGTAGGAATGTCTGGCGGTTGTGTGGGCAGGGAAAAAATTTGCCATCTATCTCTATGCGTGACATTTTCGTGTAGAGACAGACTACGAACTGTTAGAATATCTAACGAAAGCCAAGATCACAAATAGCAGGCTGATGCGTTGGAGCTTAAGCCTACAGGAGTATAGCTTCCAGGTAGCATATATAAAAGGCAGAGATAACGTGGGGGTGGATGCGTGGGAATGGTCACTTGTTACTGACGTGTTTTCGAATAAAGAGAATAAAGAATGACTTCTATAAAGCATTATTCATAAAAGCTCCAAGTCAGCTACTTGTATTGGGCTACAGTGGCCAAACAGTGAGTCGGCACTAGGTGTGCTCGTAGTACACTTGAGCGGTGTTGGCAGCAGCTAGCATGGTGATTTTGCAAGGGCTGCCACACGCAAAAATAACACCAATAAAAAACAACGCACGCTACTTGAACTTTAGTTCTACATTAACGTCATAAGTTGACGAACTTGGTCTCCTTGCATTTTCTTATCATTGACTTTATGAACTTGGGAAGGGCGTTTCGTTCACTCGGTATCTCACACGGCACATGCATGGGCTTCGTCGTTACTGCAGATTTTGCGGAACACTCTTGTTCGGTTTCGCGTTATCTACTAGCTTGGCGGACTTTTCCTTCGGCCGACATTCAGTTATTCAATATCCGGCTCTTCGTCGCGCCAGTTGAAGATGTGACATCGTTGGAAATATGCAGGTAATCTTAATCCGTTTTCGCCAGTTCTTATCGGAATGCAGTTATTACCCCACTTCATTACCATTAAGACAACCACCTAAATCTTAAAGAATAAAATTTAGCGGTGGTATAAAGTTCTATTTGGTACTCAATTAAGGTCCCGTCTTCGCTAAGGCGCCCAAGGCCTTCATTTCAGAGGACATTTATCAGCGATATTCCTGCACGCGCTTCGTCTAGCAGTTGGAGACTGCTGAACGAATGCGAAGCGTCGCAGGCGTAGGTGGCACACTCACTAATGATAGCACTCACTCACACTCACTCGCAATCATTACAAAGAGGTGAGTGCGAGTGAGTGCCAATGCGTGTGAGGTGAAGGTGAGGGCGAGTGAGTGTCAGTGAACTGAGCGGAGGTGAGTGTGAGTGAGTGCTAGTGAATGTGAGCAGAGGTGAGTGCGAATGTGAGTGAGCGCCAGTGAATATGAGTGGAGGTGAGTACAGTGCGAGCGAGGGCCAGTGAGTCTGGGCGGAGATGAGCGCGAGTGTGAGTGAGTGCCAGTGAATGTGGGCGGAGGTGAGTGCGAGTGCGAGAGAGTGCCTAGAGTGTGAGTGGTGGTGTGTGCGAGTGAGTGGCTAGTGAATGTGAGCGGAGGTGAGTGCAATTGTGATGGCGTGCAAGTGAGTCTGAGTGGAGGTGAGTGCGAGTGTGAGTGAGTGCGAATGAGCGTGAGTGGTGGCGAGTGCGAGTGAGTGTCAGTGAGTGTGAATGGTTGTGAGTGCGACTGCGAGTGAGCGCCAGCGAGTGTGAGTGGAGGTGGGTGCGAGTGCGATGAGTGACAGTGAGTGTGTATTGAGGTGAGTACGAGTGTGAGGGCTAGTGAGTGTGAGCGGAGGTGAGTGCGAGTGCAAGCGAGTGCCAATGAGTGTGACTGGAGAAGAGTCAGAGTGCAAGTCAGAGTGCCAGCGAGTGTGAGTGGAGGTCAGTGCGAGTGCGAGTGAGCGCCAGTGGATGGGAATAGAGGTGAGCGCGACTGTGAGTGAGTGTGAGTGCCAGTGAGTGTGAGTGGAGGTGAGTGCGAGTGAGAGCCAGTGAGTGTGAGTGGAGGTGACTGCGAACGTGAGTGAGTGCTTGTGAGGGTGAGGGGAGGTGAGCGTGAACGTGAGTGAGTGCGGGGCCTGGGAAAATTACGGTGCGTGAGTGTGAGTATTTTCCTACGCTGCCCGCCTATGGCTGCAGCCTGAACAAACGGAAATAGTGAATAATACATTGTAGTGAACAATAAATAACTGAGTCAAGGCTATGCAATAATTGCAGCATATTAACCAGATTGCATATGTTGTGTTGTCCGTAGAATTTGCGAAATACTACCCCGCATAACAGCGGTTGTATGCTTTGCGTGCAGTAGTATCCGACTCTCCCTCACCAATTTCCGAACAACTTCTGCATCAGCAAACAGGATTTGCTTTCTACTACATGTTGTTCGAGTATCTGGCTGTGCCTCAAACAGGAACTGCCATTAACTGTTCAGTCAAGTGATTCCACAGCGCGGCTTGCCACAGGCTGATTAAGGAATGGGATTAAGGATTAAGGATTAAGGAGGGGGCGCTGTGGGTCTTGCACGTTCCTGTTCGTAGCACAACCGAACACTGGCAACATACCAGTCAACTTACTTCCTTCATTGAAGGTCATAATAAAGCATCCCTCTGTCGGATTCCAGTACTTCACTGTGTAGGTGATGTGCTTGCGATCTGAAATAAAATATTTATCCAAAATTGTATCATGTCGCTGTGCTTAATCATAGGTTCGTTTTAATAAATTCTCGCTATCTCGTCGCACAGTCCTTAGCTGCCGCTCTAGCATATTTGTTAAATTCTAATTTTATTCTCTCTGTCTTTAACGGCAGAATGCAATGATTATACAGTTCTCAAGGACAGCGGTAAACTTAAGTCCACGCTACGGGGGGCGCATTGCAGGCATATAAAGCAGCACCGGTGTCGGGGCCCAGAGCACGTCGTACAGATGAATACAGCCCTTCAACACGCGTTGGCATTGCCGGCTCAGGGCAATCAAAGAATATGCGCACTGCTCAAGAATTAGGTGTAGCCGTTTTAAAGTGCTACTTTTCTTAGCTTGTTGCCTAGTTTCAGACCGCTGGCGCGGTCCTGAGCGAAAGATGCGAGAGACGAGATTCATGCTACATGGGTACTTCCAATGACTGAAGCACGCGCGTTTCCGTTATTGAGAGGCAATATTTGGTGACGCGACGCAAAGCTCGGTTAACTGTTGCACCACCTGATGGCATTTCCCTCCGCATAACACTGTGTCAAAGTCCGCTGATTGTGCCCGCAGTAACACGGATGTTCCGCTGCGCCATAGTCAGGCCTGAATTTACCATTCTTGATTCGGTGTCGACCATGAGCGTCTGCCACCAAGCTTTTGCCATCGCATGAAAGCCAAGTATTTGGCGCCAGTATCGTCGAAGGTTTCTGGCATCGTGCTCATGCCGCACTTTTCCACTCGTGAGTGAGTGGCGATCTGAGCGTTGCGTTGACCAGATGATCTTTTACATCGCAGAATTGGGAGGGCCAGCGGCAGTGCCTTGCTCGACGGACCACGGTGCGTCCGGCTGCGCCAGTGTATGCTTTAAATTCGCCGTACCGCACCATATCTAGCGCTTCAACAACCGCCGTAAACATTCGTAACCGTCCGGTGAGTTTTCTGACATGCTGCGAGCTTACGCGCAACATCAAGGCGTAGCAGGACGATAATTACTACTTTCCGTTGGACACAGTAGGATGTTTTCCTTTTGTCTGCATGTGAGTAAATGACCCAGTCACACAAGGTAGCATTGAGGACTCTACGCGCGCTTCCCTAATGTGCTACCATGGTGTTCCTATAGCGATACTGAGTAACTGGGAAAATTTGTTTGATTGGTTTAGTAAAGGGATGGATAATGGCCTTTGACAACAGGAACAAACATTGCATTAAGACTATCAGAGACGCGATAGTAGAGCGCTCCGGTTTAATTTTGATCATCAAGGTTTGGTGACCATGTACCTAAATTTGATAATGAAAATTCACCGGCGATTACGAAGCTCCCTAATTGCGAAATCTGAGCGCTACTCGATACGTGTTTTCATTTAGTGATATGCTTACTGGCGCGGACAATCTGTCTCATGCTGGCAAGTTGCAAACGGAGCCAATTGGGGCGCGACAGTTTCGCTAATCGGGAGGTTGCGAGAGGCAGTGCGTGGGCGACGCGTGGGCGCGATCCACAGCAGCCACCGCTGCAAACAGAGGTCTGCTAACGCTGCGCTTTGTTTCCAGATATAGAAGCGGCGGACGCACTCGCCACATGCCTTTTCGATGGCATCAATGGTGAACAAAGAACGTCTGCGACTCTGGCGCCATCTCGTAGTGATCGCAGCCACAGAACATGTCTTGCGCCGACTACGATTTTCTTCTCCCGTTTTCGGCATTACATCCTCCTGCGCTTTCCGCCTCATGGTTCCGCTTTCTCCGCTTTCCTTCTCGCGCTGTCATCGCTATCGTCTTTTTTCATTCCCCGCGTTCTCTTTTTCATCCTTCGCTGCGCTTGTTCGCTCGGTTACGCCGTGGATGCTGACGCTTAACGCATGAACGGCCGCCTAGGAGCTGCGTTCTAAAACACTGCATTTAGCCCCTACCGAAATGTGCCTCCGCGGCCTTTATAGAACCCACGACCTCGGCATTCCCATTGCGTAACTGTGGGCTTGAATCGATTTACAAGAAAATAAACGTTATTTGTAAACGGCCCCATGGTTTCATCGAAATGTTTCCACTGTTGAAATTGAAGTTCTGCGCTTAAACGGCAGAGTGTTTGTCCTAGGACATCGCATGCATTGTTTAGTCGTACAAACAGAAGAAAATGACCAGCGATGGTGCAGTGGGGAACGTACATAATCCATGATATATAAAAAGCTTGAAGGAGTGGTTATTTTCGTGTATGGTTAATTATCTGAACTAGAATATATATATATATATATATATATATATATATATATATATATATATATATATATATATATATATATATATATATATGTTGACACGTGTACTTGTTTATCTTCATCGGGCGACCTCGATTCCCCGCCTAACTAATCATATCGCACAGCGCAGAATGCGCCTGCGTGTATCGGAACTTTCTGGAATGTTATCGATGGTTCCATCCGCTGTCTGTCGACGATTGATGTATACAAGCCGACGCGCTGGACCAGCTGATCAGATTTTGACGACCGCCAATCATGTCCGGTGCTATTAATGTCCTTTGAGTTTAACTTGCTTTTGTGGGTGAAAGTTCGCCCAATAAAACGCTAGTTTCACCCCTCACCATTTTGCTTTCTTGGCCTCACTACCAAGGGACATCTGCTGGAGGTGCTTGTTTCTTCATTTACCGGACGCCTACTACAAGTCGTGATGCAAGCCCGGACCGTAAAGACAAAACCAACGTTTTCCCGGATCATCGAGCAAGCCGCCAACTCCGACAGCTTCCCTGGGAGCATGGACTTCTACTTGAAACGACCAAGAAGATCGTGGCCAAGGCAACCGCAATCGCTGCACAAGCGTTCCCCGTTCTCTTGCAGCAACCTCGGGACACACCAACCTACCATGGATCAGTAACTGAAGACCCAGAAGCCCGGCTGGAGACCAATGAACGAATCGAGACTTTCAACAACTGGGATTCAAACGAAAAGTTGTGCCATGTATACTTCACCTCAGAGGACGCCGCCAGAACGTGGTTTGAGAATCGGGAGGCGACCTTGACAACATGGGACCTATTCCGTAGCGGCTTCCTGCAGGCCTCTACGAGCGTCGTGTGGAAGGGCCGAAGTAGGCTAGAAACCCGAGTGCAGCTACCAAGCGAGAATGTTGCGATCTTTTTTTTTTCAGAAGAAATGAGCCGCCTATTCCACCACGCCAGCCCGGAAATGTCCGAGGAGAAGAAATTCCGCCTACTCATGCGTGGCATGAAGGAGGAACTTTTAGCCGGAATGGTAGGAACCTCACCGAAGGCCGTCGACGAGTTTCTTCGCGAGGCCACCAGCACCGAGAAGACACTGGACATGCGTAATCGACAATTCAACCGCCGCACGAACTCAACAAACTACGCCGGAGTTCAGTTACTGGCCACCGACGACCTGCGGGAGATTGGTTGGTGGGTCCCGAGTCAGCATCCGTGCGGTCGTGTGGGAGAGAGAAAACTTTATTATGTCCTTGATGGGGTCCAGGGGTGGCGGGGGTCGGGAGACTAACCCCCAGTCCCTGCCTTCCTCATACGACGGCCAGTCCTTGCCTTCTGGCTGCGTCTTCGGCCATCCGGGCCAGCCCGGAGCTGCTCCTCTGGGTCTAAGCTGAGCACCAAAGTCTCCCACTGCTCGGCTGTAGTTAAGATGCGTGTACTGTTAGTGATGTAGGTGTTGGTCAGTGAGGCTTTGGCGCATTGCCAGATAATGTGATCGAGGTCAGCGAGGGCCTCACACGCTTTGCAGAGTGGGGCGTATGCATCAGGGCAAATGCGGTTGTATAGCACGGGGTTTGGGAAAGTTTGTGTCTGAAGTAGTCGCCAAATAGTAGATTGAGATTTATCGTGTGTTGTGTGCTGGGGGATAGCGTAACCGCTCTCTGCGGTAGTGGAAGAGGATTTCTCTGAACGTGACCATTCGGTCCCGCGCGTGACCACGATGCAGAACAGAGGGCTGGTCAGGATCTGAAGACTGGGGAGAAGGATGATGCGCCCGGTGTGTGAGAGCTCGGGCGGCACCTGGGTGGCTTCGTTTCCAGCCATATCCGAGTGACCAGGGGCCCAGATGATCTGGACGTGGCGTTGCCTTGACGTAGGAGTGCCAGAGAGTATCTTCTGCGCTTGGGGCGCTATCATTCCTCGTGTGCAGTTGCGAACGGCCGTTTTTGAATCGCTGATGGTGCAGTGTGCATTGGTAGACGCGTAGGCCAAAGTGATGGCCGTTTCTTCTCCTTCTTCAGGTTGCGTGGTGAATATTGATGCGGCCGCGGCGGGGCGGTACTGTGAGCCCGCGACTGCGACGACCGTCATGGCATTTTGGTTGGGGTATTCCGCTGTGTCCACGTAGACGACGTCTGTGGCTTCGTCATAGCGCTTTTGTAGCTGTTTAGCTCTTTGTGCACGTCACTCGAGATTGTGTTCAGGATGCATATTGCGAGGTATTGGCGGGATAACTAGCTGAGGGCGAATGTTTGGAGGGATGGGTAATTTTGGTCCGAATAGGGTGGCGTAGGTTATGCCTAGGGAGCCTAGAATGTGCCTGCTCTTGGTGGAATTGGCGAGTCGTTCGTATTTGCTAATACGTTGCGCTTCAATAAGCTCGTCTATGGTATTGTGAATGCCGAGTGCGTCCAGTTTCTCGTTATAGGTTGAGATGGGAAGATGTAGGGCTTGTTTATAGGCCCTCTTGAACATGGTGTTGAGTTTGAGCTTGTCAGTTGCATTGAGGCTAAGGTACGGGGCGACATAAGTGATGCTGCTCAGGGCGTAGCTGGCTACCAGGCGTATGGAGGAGCTACAGAAGCTGTTCCCTTCACCACAGCCTAAAGTGGCTTTGACGCCGACATCGTACGTGAGGAGCTCCAACAACAACTCGGAGTAGCCCCTGAAGTGCAGCAGCCTCAGCCGCAAGCGATGATGTGCGCCGCTGTAGCCCGCCGTCACGTTCTCCCTCCGTGTCCCCGGCAGGGCCCAGTGACGACACACTTCCATCGTCCACCACCACACACGCCGCCAACATGCCAACCGATTGCCCCACGCAGCATTCCAAGGAAGACTGACGTTTGGAGTGCCTCCAACCACCGTCCGCTTTGCTATCACTGCGGAGAAGCCAGGCACATACCACCGATGCCCATACCGGGAGATGGGACTCCGAGGGTTCACCGTTAACGCGCCGCGCCCACAGCTTGGCGAACGACCTCGCGATATCGCCGACTACCTCACCGCTACTCAGTGGAAATCTCGACGACCATCTCGTTCGCCGTCACCAGTACACTACCTGTCGCCGCAACGACGATCATACACTGGCCAACCCAGGGCCTGTCTGCAAGCCCATATCCGGGAAACTAAAAGCAGCAACCGATAGAGGTGCGGTTGCTGTTCATCGAACTGACGAAGATCTTCCGCCGCCGACGAAGACGCCGAAAAGACGATCTCGACGATATATCAACGAGACTCCGCCATCCCGACAAAGCCATAAAGTCAAGAAAACACCGATGAAAGACAACTTGACTACCCGACGTTCCAGCTTCAGTTCAACACGACGCAGCCGTGATCTGAAGCCGAGACCTAACTGCAATGCAATTAAAAGAACCACAGATCTCGACGGGCTTCTCGACAGCCACGTAGTCAGCGCCTTAGTGGTTACAGGAGCCGACTACTCCGTCATCAGTGGACCCATTGCCGGCCAGTAAGAAGGTTAAGACTGCATGGAAAGGCCCTCAAATTCGGACCGCTGGAGGACACCTAATACGCCGACTGGAATCTGCACTTCAAGAATTACAGTTCAAGAGCCGAACTACCCTTCCACCTTCGTTAGCCTCCACCAGTGTTCACGAGACGTCATTCTTGGCATGGACGTCCTGAACCAACACGTCGCAATCATCAACCTGAAGTCACTAACGCTGTCGGAAGATCAAGCGATACCACCGGAGAGCTGTTGTAGCCACCACGCCTGGAGTGTATTCGAAGGCCAAGTCAGCATCCCGCCCCGCTCCAGCATGGTCATTTCCGTCGGCACCGAAACACCTGTAGACGTAGAAGGCGTCACCGAAGGTAACCAACGTCTACTACTCTACGTGAAATTTGTGTCGCAAGAGGGATCGCTTGACTGCACGGAGGAAAAACGAAAGTTCAAGCATATAAACAAGGGCACGACCATCGCATACATCGAGGAAATTTTGGAAACCAGCAATGCGTTTGTCCTCTCGGATTCTGCTGCACCTACTTCAACGACCGTAGTTCCCGAACGAGACTTGGACATAAATCCAAGTCTCCCTGTGATTAAGCAGGAACAGCTCAGAAGTCCCCTTCGACGATACAAAGACCGCTTTTCGACGTCATCGAGGATTCGACAAACACCAGTCGCAAAGCATCGCATAATAACCGAAGAGTGTGCTCGACGACTCCGCCAGAGCTCTTATTGAGTTTCGACGCAAGAACGTGAAGCTATAAGACAGCAAGTCGACGAAATGCTGCGCGACGTCATCCTACATCTGTCTAAAAGCCCGCGGGCATGTCTTGTTGTCTCAGTGACGAAAAAGGACGGAAGCCTACGTTTTTGCGTCGATTATCGTCGACTAAAGAAGGTCACCAAAAAGGACGTATACCCCCTCACACGGATAGACGACGGATTGGATCGGCTCTGCAATGCTAAATATTTCTCTTCGATGGATCTCAAGTCTGGCTACTGGCACATCGCGAAAAGATCGACCTCATCATGCCAGACGGCCTCTGCGAGTTCAAGGCCATGCCATTCGGACTCGGCGCCTTCAACGTTCCAGCATGTCACGGCCATGGTGTTAGCAGGGTTGAAGTGGAACACCTGTCTTGTTTGCTTGGATCACGTCTTCGTCTTCACCTGAAAATTCGACGAGCAGCTTAGGCGGCTTGCGACAGTACTAGAGGCCATCAAGTCACCAGGGCTCACTCTGAAGCCGGAAAAGTGCCGCTTCACTTCTGTTCTTGGGCCACGTCAACAGCAAATCTGAAGTCTGCCCCGACCCACATAAGACAGCCGCTATGGCGAAGTTCCTGCACTCCATCGGCAGAAAGGCAGTGCGTAGATCCCTTGGCATGTGTGCCTACTACAGGCGGTTTTCAAGAACTTTTCACACATCGCTGAGCCGTTGACGCATCTAACTAAATAGAAGGCTAAGAACTTTCTAAGGCATCCTACAGTCTCGACTACAGTTACGGAATTTTAATCTATCTCAACCACTGCATTTTCCTCGTCGCACTCTTCTCTTTGGGAAGAGCACTCGAAACAATTTCCAGACGTCATAGTTTAGCACAGGCAACGAGCTCACTGTCACACTGCACACAGTATTAAAACGAAGTGTTGCTGTCAACTTCCATCTGGTGACAGACCTTTGTCCACATCACGGGGTCGACACCTCACTGCGCTGTTCCTCTGGCTCGCTTTCACCGCACAGGAAGGAAAAGAAGGATTTATGCCAGCAGTTTCTAATTGTAGCCGGTGTTACTGTTACGCCGCTGGAGGGGTCATTTTGTGGCTGCGAGCATCGGCTGCTCCAGCGCTGCAGGTCGCAAAACTTCGTTGAAATGATTTCAAAAATAACACCGGATCCACTGATCAAGTTCGTTCAACTGAAATACTCGCTATTCAGAAATTCGTCTCACTGAAATATTTTTGCATGGAATACGTAGGAAAACCGCCGGGGATTTTCTAAAAGTTCGTTATTATGAAATTTTCATTAAACCGATGTTCGTACAACTGAGTGTACTGTACCACCAATGTGATGAAGGGGCTTCAGCGTGGACATACCGTCGCAATCAAAAAACCGGATGCACGGCGAAGCGTCGTCAGGGGAGAGGGAGTCCTGCGACGCGCCTGGCAGCGGTCCCAATGCGCGCGCGGCGCGCCTCCTGTCGGGGCAGCGCCGTACATTGAGAGGAGGGGGTCTTCTGTGTTTGCCGCAAGATGGCTCTGCGTGTGCGGAAAGCGCAGAAGAAATGCAGCGGAAACGCACTTCGCAACTCGTGTAATTGTGACTTCTGTACGTTACATGTTCATAATTACCGATATACACCGCAGTATAACTTTCCACGGCTCGTTTCGAAGGCAACACCGCATTCACTAGAGGCGCGTTTGCACCGCTTGGAAGCATCGAACTCGTGGCTGAGTGGTAGCGTCTCCGTCTCACACTCCGGAGACCTGGGTTCGATTCCCACCGGGCCAATCTTGGAAGTTGCTTTTTATTTATGAAGCGCCTGCCGTGATTTATCGCTCACGGTCAACGCCGCCGACGCCGACACCCGACGCCGACGACACCGGCTTTTCTGCGACACGAGCTCCTTAACGCTATCGCGTTAAAATTGGAGGACGCTTAAGCTTCGCCTTCAAGAGTGGGACGCGACAGCGTTCCCGTCGACCCGCCAAGGGGTATAAGACAATGCGCTACGGCACAGCGATCACTTACGATGCGCCCCGCATCGGACTTAGCGCCCACCTATCACGCGGTGAGCGTCGAGCAACGCAGCGTTCGGCGCGGCAACGAAACGTGCGCCTGAGCGAACGAAACGAACCAAAGAACTCGGTGTCTCGGAGGGGAAACGATCTACGCCAGCCAAACGTCGTGATCGGCACGGGCAGAGAGATAGATAGTAATCTAAACCGGGAGCACGGCAAAGCGTCGTCAGGGGAGAGGGAGTCCCGCGACGCGCCTGGCAGCGGTCCCAATGCGCGCGCGGCGCGCCTCCTGTCGGGGCAGCGCCGTACAATGAGAGGAGGGGGTCTTCTGTGTTTGCCGCAAGATGGCTCTGCGTGTGCGGAAAGCGCAGAAGAAATGCAGCGGAAACGCACTTCGCAACTCGTGTAATTGTGACTTCTGTACGTTACATGTTCATAATTACCGATATATACCGCTGTATAACTTTCCACGGCTCGTTTCGAAGGCAACACCGCATTCACTAGAGGCGCGTTTGCACCGCTTGGAAGCATCGAACTCGTTGCTGAGTGGTAGCGTCTCCGTCTCACACTCCGGAGACCCTGGTTCGATTCCCACCGGGCCAATCTTGGAAGTTGCTTTTTATTTATGAAGCGCCTGCCATGATTTATCGCTCACGGTCAACGCCGCAAACGCCGACGCCGACACCCGACGCCGACGACACCGGCTTTTCTGCGACACGAGCTCCTTAACGCTATCGCGTTAAAACACGCGTCCCACACGGCTCTGGCGCAGGAGCGGCTGCGGGACCACACCACGGCGCTGCTATCTCCATCGGGCGCCTGCTTTGAGGGTGCACCGACTGACACCAATCTTCGTCCTCACTCTCGTGCGCCCAAGTCACGGGATTGATAAATTTCAAGTGTGGCGTTCGGCTGCTTCGCGGCTGACGGTCAGTTGCAATGAAGGTTCAGTGCGCGCTTGCCTTCCTCCCCGCGCCTGCTCGCGTTCGGCCGTTCGGCTAAGCGCACGGAACGTATTCCCAGCAGTGTCCGATTTGGTTTCACGTTTCATGTTTACGAGCGCCTCACGCCCGCCTCACGGAAAGATGCCGTGGCAAGGAATTGGTGCATATGAGTAGCAAGCAAAGATCCACCACTTTGATGGTGCCAATGCCCATCCTGACTAATGTTCCAGTCTCGTTGAAGGCGAAAGCGTTACTAGGCACATTGCAGAAACCGTTCCAGCCTGCCAGCCGTGGCCGGATTCAGTACGCCGCCGCCGTGCCAAGAACTACGGCAGCAGTGCAAACGAAGCAAAATGGTAGCGGCCTCCTGTGCACTAACCATCAAATGCGAAACAGCCTAACGCTGCACTTTAATTTGATCAAGCGCGTGACTTGGCCGAACGAAAGTGAGGGCGTCACTAGGTGCACCCTAAAAAAGGCGCCCGATGGGGAAACAGCGCCGCTGTGTGGTCCCACAGCCGCTCCCGCGCAGGGAACCGTGGACCGCGTATTTTTTATTGCGACTGTACGTAAGCAGCCTAATGTGCCTGGATAGGCCAGCCACCTGAAGACGCAGGGCTTAACCAACCAAAGACAGAGTTTATATTGCTGTGCGCAAGTGAAAAACATTTAAAAGATTTAGGAAAACGAGCTCCTTGCGAAAGTTCACAACAGCTGCAAAGTATAGTACACTCGCTTACCGCTATGTTAGCTCGGTGTTTGGTGGAGCTCTATGCCACCAGGTGGCTGCACCATGCATGCCGTTCACGTTTGCCACTCCACTCATTCCGCGAAACACCCAGGACCAGTCTGCTCGTGTTTGCCTTTACCGAAATGCCGGACATGCTAAACTCTATTGTGCTAGTAATCCTTCGGCGTGAAGTGATAGTTGTAAACGCGTAAATGTTAGTGCCAATCGGATACCGACAACCAGCGTTGAAGTCACTCCTCTCGCATGTCGCCTTGCAGAGGAACAGGATCTCACAGCTTGACATACCACTGATCGCTACGTTTCCAGCCCACGACGCAAGGGCGAACCATGGTGCACGCTAAAAGGCAGATGAAGACCAACACTGACCGCGCAGCTCGCTTCAACGCGGAGTGCTTTGTAACACTTGCAGACAAAACTTGGTCAGTTCGATCGCTTGGCGTAGAGAGTTGATTTCAACTACCTATTATTGTCTATTTCTGTGGAATTCTAACATAGAAACTAAGATGTTTCCAGCATGCATTTCTGTTACTTTTTCAACCTGCGTATGCTTCATTCATGTATATGGTGGGTGGGCCCGTTCTCCACCGAGCCCGCTTGCTAATGGAAACATTGAGTGGCTTGTTGGCTGCGCCGGGCTGCTGCTATTTTCCATGCCAGCTGTTGGATGTACGTCTTCTCTGGTTATTTGCATTGTGAATAACAATCAGGGCGCCTCTCTGCGTGTTCATACACTAGAAAGGCTGTTAACGTGGAGTAAATACTACGAGTACAATAGAGTGCGCAACAGAGCAGTAGCCACTTATCAAGAAGAAACACAAGTAGAAATATTTAGCTCGTAGAAACAACGAAAACAGGTTAATACAAAAAAAATATTCTTCAATTTGAAGCACAGTGGCAATAAAAGGCTGAAAGAAATGAGTCTATAAGAGTGACGGAAACACCCAGCCGGGAAGGACGATGGAAATACATATTTTGTACAAAGAGTGATAACCCGAACAAAAGTGCAAAGAAGTGCGCAGTCTTCAACAGGTAGAAAGAAAACAAAAGTCTCCGTTTCTTTTATTTCCTCCGGGAAATACGGTTAGTTGAAAGCAAACACACATTTCATAAGAGATAGCGGCACCGACGTAAGTCACAGAATATCACCTCTGAAATTTTTCAGCGCACCACGTCCCAACGCGAGTGGCACTTAATCTCCGAGGTCATGCTGAGAAGTTGCACCAAGTGATGCGTCACGTCTGGGGAGCAGTAATGCCGGTGCATTTTTCGGTTTGGGTAGTAAAGACGTCTGCGTTTGTGAGTCTTTCATGATGGTTTCACTCGTTTTTCAAGGGTGACTTTATGAACACAGGCTGCTTTGTATGTGAACTATATGAATCTAGAATTCTTGCGCAGTCGAAAGTTCGTCGCATCGTGACGCAGGACCAGTGAAGGCGGAGCTTAGCCCCGCTCGCTCGGTGGACGAGTTGAGGAGGAAAAGCTTGGCTGGGGAGGAGGGTAACTTCTAATCTCTTGTAGCTCCATTAATACGTAACGCTTCACTTAAATTGTGGTGCGAATGTTCTACTTAAGCTGCACCCTACGCGTCTATAAAATTTCTCCGAACCGTTTCAGGGGCCCTTTAATGACAAACTGCACCTCCGTCACGGATACACAGGCTGTTGGACATCACGAAAAATAAGATAGGTGCTAAATTGAACATTGCTTTGTACACTTAACATGTGAATAACAGCCCGTAGCACAATCTTTACCACACTGGAGTCACGTGTATTAAGAAATATTTGCAGTAGTACTAAACATCTTGTATTGTGCCTTCTTTTAAATGCTGAATATATGTAAACTACGAGGATGAGCTCAATTCACAAAAGTAAAGAGTAGCGCTCTACAGACGCCATTTAGCATTATACAGAAAGGAGTGCAATATGCATCGGTTTACTCACCCCACAACCTGGTCATTTCCAACAATGGATCTCCGTTTTCTGATATATTTGCAGACCAGTAGCAAAGATCTTGTGCCGTCGTCTTTAAACTGTAGGTGTGAATAAATTAGTACCCAAAAGGTTTAACGCTAGCGACTAGTAAACGTCTAATAGGCCCTTACAAATGTTTTATCTTTGTGCCATATAACTGTTTATACTTTCCAAACGCACAATTTGTAGCGCATGCACAGCTTTCAGAAAACTTTTTTTAATGTTTCTGCATACGAGGACAGATAGGCGAAAGTAGTTTTAGGGCCGGAATACTTTATGATTTACTATGAGACCATGTATGTTACGAATTTATACGAAGTTCGTACTGTTTACTGAATGTCAGAAAAAAAAATATGCGGATCCAACACACGGTGGGAATCAATGTAAGCGAAGCATTGTGTGCTGTTTGCTTTGATCGCCCTAATGAGCCGGGACGTTGGTGGTGAATGCGTTTATTATTCAGCGTTTACTCCAATAGAACAGTGGTGAGTTGACCTTAAACGTTACGTTGCGTGCACCACTGCTGATCGTCTGCGTAGTCTACAGAACACACAGGGAGACGTGTTTGCTTGAGGCGTTGTGTGTTATTGTTCCACATCTCCAAGAGAGTTGAACGTTACCATTTCCTCCCATTCCATATTGCATCGTGAAACAGGTGTTCAAGTTGAACTGAAAATAGGAATGTGCGTAATTAAAATTACTATTATTTAATTCTATGTGTGCATTGTATGCATACATATGCGGTCTGTATCACGTGTCACTGCGTAGTGAAGACACTCCTGATCCGCGCGACGCTTCTTTCAGGCCACAGTGTCCACGACGCTGAGTGCATGCTTTGGGACTATTTTACTGGCGCATGTTTACGTGCTGCTTTTGAAAACGTGACTAGCACGCTGCTGAGACACCAGCTCCAAGGGCTCTCTTCAGGCTATGGACGAGTGTAACCTTTACACTATCACAGCATAGCACGCTAGCTCCACCGTCCAGCACCTACATTTTTGACGCATAGGAAAGCAAGCACAGCCCGTACCATACGCACATACTAGGCCTCCCTGCCCGCAGCGGTGGAGGCCGGGAGGCGCGGAGGCGAGCGCCATCAAGTCGGCTTGGAAGAAACCCATCGGCACGCGCGGCGAGGCCGTAACAGCAGCGCCCGGAAAGTAGCGAGAATAGACAAAGAAAGCTTTGCTTTAAAAGAAAGGAACAGCTCACATAATATTTCAGTTTTCTCATCAAGCAACTGCAGCTCGTTAAGACTCGCGAATGGGGCATACATAAAAAGCAAACACTTTGGAATGAATGGAAAATATGCCGAAATAAATTTATTTATAATGCTACGGAACAATATGTTAGCGAACAGATGTTAGCGAGATGGAAGGGTCAGAGATTAAATAGAAGGCTTAGAAAGCGTATAGCAGTGGTTAATCAGGAAATTGAAGACCATTGTCGGGTACTGTGCAAGCAGCAATGGGGTGAAGTGTGCAATTCTATTGATGGTCGCATTAAGAGGGGAGGCGCCTGGAGTTTGCTCAGACATTTACTAGATGAGACAAACACTAAGTCTAATCAGAGGACTGTGATAGGTAAGCTGGTCCATCAGGCGTGTCGGGACTCCACGGAGCAGGAGTTGCTAAAGGATTTGGCTCAGAGATACCTTCCGTTGGAGACCTGGCACGATACACCTGATGTGGTTTTGGAATATAGTGGAGACGAAAATGCAGCTATGGAAGCGGAATTTACTGAAAGTGATATAAGGATGGCGCTGCAGAATCTTAATGGTCGATCGGCATCAGGGCCGGATGGCATTACGAATAAAATGCTGCGGAATTTAGACGATGGGTCAATTGAGTTCCTTACGCGGCAGATCAATTGCCTATGGAAGGAAGGCTCTTTCCCGGAAGAGTGGAAACTGGCAACTACTGTTCTGATACCCAAACCGGGGAAGGCCATAGGGCTTGAAAATCTCAGACCCATTTCCCTGACGTCGTGTTTGGGAAAAGTCGCTGAGCATGCCATTTTAAATAGGCTAACGCGTTATGTTGAGGGCAATGGGGTCTTTCCGCACTCGATGATAGGATTTCGGCCCGGCCTCTCGACTCAGGATGCCATGATCAGGATTAAGCATCAGATCCTTGACCGGCGAACAAGGGATACTAAGGCACTAATTGGACTTGATGTGGAAAAAGCTTTCGATAAAATCCGACATTCTTTCATTATACAGGTGCTATCGGACTTGAATTTGGGGCAGCGGCTTTTCAATTTTGTCAAGGCTTTCCTTACGGATAGAAAGACATGTCTCAGGTTTGGGGAGATAAAATCGGAAGTCGTTAAATTGGGTTGCTGTGGTACTCCGCAGGGATCCGTACTCTCGCCTATGTTATTCAATCTGGCGATGTCGAAGTTGGCTAATAGACTGGACACTGTCCAGGATATTGGCTATTCTATCTACGCGGATGACATTACTATATGGAGTGTCGGTGGTAGTGATGGAGAGCTTGAGGCTAGGCTGCAGCAGGTGGTAACGCTTACGGAGGAGTATCTGGGTCTCATGGGGCTCAAGTGCTCCTCTAAAAAGTCGGAGTTGTTGATCTTCAAATCTAAGAAGCTAGGTCGTAGGCCGAGGGGTTGGGTACCGGACGTTGAGCCTTGCATTAGAAATCATACTGGGGAAGGGTCGGTGATACCCAAAGTTGAAGCAATCAGGGTCCTGGGTTTTGTACTTGAAGCGAACGGATCGAACATTAGAACCATTCAGCGTATTACCAAGAAAACGGAGGAGGCCATAAGACTTATAAGAAGGATCTCTAATAGGCATAGGGGTTTAGGAGAAGAAGGTGCAATGCGCTTAGTTCACGCATTTATTATGTGTCATTTCTCGTATGTGGCAGCTATGCTAAATTGGAATAGGGGGGAGAAAAATAAATTGGATGCATTAATCAGAAAAGCCATCAAGGCTGCGCTTGGTCTGCCTATGACTACGTCAAACGATATGTTGTTACGACTGGGTTTGCATAATACTTTAGATGAAATTGTTGAGGCTCAACGTTCCGCACAGAGGGAGCGGTTGCTAGGTACACCACCGGGTAGGTATATATTAGAGTCAATTGAAGAATCGGTGGCTGTGTCGCATGATAGGGCGCCCCTACACGAGTTGAACGTGAACCTTAGGGCAAATATCATGGTTCGTCCATTTCCGCGGAATGTGCACCCCGTGCACAATGTAGGGAGGCGGGTCGCGAGAGCTAGGGCTTTGTTACGAGAGGCAAAGGATCAGGAGGAGGAGTCTGCGTTTGTTGACGCCTCATGGATTAATGGTAAAAATGCTTATTCGGTGGTGGTAGTAGATGGCAAAGGGAGCGTTAGAAATGCTGCTTCCATTTATACCAAAGATCCGGGGGTTGCTGAACAGGTGGCTATTGCTCTAGCACTAATTGATTCTAGAAGAGTTTTGGTGTTTAGCGACTCGCGATCTGCGATTACAGCCTTCTCGAGAGGACTTGTTGCGGAACCGGCTAACAGACTGCTGCAGGGTAGGGATATCACTTCGCATACCGTTACTTGGTTCCCGGCGCACATGGGGACAGTGAAGGGAGCCCCGCGTAACCTCAACGAGGTGGCGCACAGGGAGGCACGAGGATTAGTGTGCCGTGTACTCCCTGAAGGGGCTGGATCTCCCGCTCCTGAGTACAGGGACCAACTGTTAACCTACAACGAAATCACCAAGCACTATTACTTAGGGCGCAGGGCATTCCCGTTGCCACATCCTAAATTAAATAGGCCGCAGGCGGTTACATTAAGGCTTCTGCAGACACGGACGTACCCTAACCCTGTCATCATGAATAAAATTAATCCGGACTGCGGGGTTTCAGTCTATTGTAGTAAGTGCGGGGGTTTGCTCGATTTACAACACATGCTGTGGCGCTGCTTGGCGTTGGCCGGTGATGGTTCTCGAGGTGAACAGTGGTGGCAGCGAATGGTGCACAGTGAAGTGCTGGCGGACCAGCTCAGGGCTGTCCAGAGGGCCCGTGTGATAGCAGAGGGGCTCGGCCTCTCTGTACCGACGTGGGAGTGGCCCGCATCAGTCCCAGATTGATCCCTCAGGACCTAAATAAAGTTCTTCATACCATACCATACGGAACAATATTTGCGATCAAGAAGAGGAGAGCAGTGTGGAGACGACGATGACGATTAGAGGCTAGCGCGGGCTGTTGCCTCTAGGCCAAGCGCGGCGTATTTTTTCGTAAATATACTTGTATATAGCTTTTCGTCTGCGTCTTCCAACGTAATAATATTTTTACAGGGAGAAAATATATGTATTCCCGGTATATACAGTTACAAGATTGCAGCTCAGAAGCCAGGGTAACGCCATCTACCGATCCTCGAGACACTTCAACCTCCTCTTCACCTCCCAACGAACTTTTGTCCACAGCGGCACTAACTCGTACATGACAATAACCCCCGGCTGCAGAAGCATCGTCACGATGCTTCCTAGGGTGTCGAATCAGTGTGCTAGTTATAGGGCCTTAGTCGCGAAACGGTACACGATATCAGTTCTTGGTGGGGTAGGAGACACCGAAGTCTCACGTGATATCTCATATGTGAGGCTGGTGACATAGCGAAGAACTCGGTATGGCCCGACGTATCTCGGCAGCAGTTTTTCGCAAAGGCCGACGCGACGGGAGGGAAACCACAGCAGGACAAGTGACCCATGGCTGAAATGAGCGCCCCAACAACGACTGTCGTAACGGTGTTTTTGGCTAGTCTGAGACGCCAGAGGACGGTCACAGGTAATGAGACGTGCTATGGCCGCGCGAACAATGGCGTCGTGAGCATAGAACGGGATAGTGTCGGTATCGGAAGGGAGCAGCGAGTCAAGAGGCAGGAGTGGGTCACGGCCATATAGTAGAAAGGACGAAGAATAACCAGTAATATCCTTACGCGACGAATTGTATGGAAACATCACGAAGGGTAAGGTGCAGTCCCAATCCCGGCGATCATCAGACACTTGCATGTATAACATGTCCGT
This sequence comes from Dermacentor albipictus, assembly GCF_038994185.2. Lineage (NCBI taxonomy): Eukaryota > Metazoa > Arthropoda > Arachnida > Ixodida > Ixodidae > Dermacentor > Dermacentor albipictus. The sequence goes on along the minus strand of NC_091830.1, from coordinate 89,121,983 downwards.
GAGAGTACGGTTGAGACGCTCGATAAGTCCGTTTGTCTTTGGGTGGTAAGTCGTCGTCAACTTGTGGGACGTGGAGCAAGAGCGAGGAAGGTCGTCGGCAACCTCAGAATAAAAACAGTGGCCTCTATCAGTGAGTGGTTGACGTGGAGCACATTGATGTAGGATAACTTCATGAAGGAGAAAATCAGACGCACCAGTTGGGCAGCTCGTAGGGAGGGCTCGCGTTATGGCCTAACGCGTGGTATAGTCCGTCGCAACGCCCACCCACTTGCGGCCAGTGGATGAAGTTGGAAATGGGCCAAGGAGGTCCAAGCCGAGGTGGGAAAGTGGCTCACTGGGGATATCTATAGGCTGAAGGAGCCCGACGGGAGACAATGGAGACTTCTTGCGGCGTTGGCCAAGTTCGCAGGCAGCGACGTAGCTTCGAACAGAGCGACATAGCCCACGCCAGAAAAATGGCCTGCGCACAGTCTAACGTACGGGGAACACCCATATGACCAGCGGTGGGCACATCGTATAACTGCGAGAGAATCGTCGAGCGCAGATGCTGGGAAACAAATAAAAGCAGGTCAGCACCATGTGGATTCATATCGCGTCGGTATAAGGTCCCGTCCTGGAGAACAAACATGCGGAGGGAAACGTCCTGTTGCTCCTCAGGTAAGGCGTTCGATGATGGATCACGAATATGGGTCACGACGCTGCTCGTCGGTGATTCGTTAGAAGTCGGAGATCGACAAAACGCAGGTATCTGTATCGGTTTCGGTGCCATTGGGAGGGTCCTTAAGTAGCCGCTCAGATTTTTAGGGCATGGAAAAAGTGTACTCTTGCAGGCGTAAAGCCCAGTGGCCAAGACGGCCTGTCGGGTCTCTGAGTCAGGATAGCCAAGATAAGGGATGATTATCTGTCACGACGGTGAAATGTCGACCGAACAGGTAAGGGCGGAACTTAGCAAAGGACGAAACAGGGGCCAAGCATTCACCTTCTGTTATGGAGTACTTGCACTCTCGGGCTGAAAGAAGACGGCCAGCATACGCGATCACGCGATTGGTGTCCCGCTGTCGTTGGAACAAGATAGCGCCAATGCCATGGGCGCTTGCATCAGTGCGAACTTCTTTGTAGGCATGCGGAGCAAAATTAAAATGCTGAAAATGCTGAAAATGCGTTGAAAATACTACAGCATTGAAAATGCTGTAGCCTGGTAGGGTCCCCAATGAAAAGTGGTGTCCTTATTGTGTCTGGTGTCTGTGAGAAGACGAACTATTTCGGCAAAGTTCTGGATAAACCACCGAAAATAGGAACCCAGCCCTAGGAAACTTTGGACATCGGTAGAAGAACGCGGAAGTGGAAAGTCACCAACGGCACGAACTTTATCAGGATCAGGGTGGAAGACAGCAGCGTCAACCAAGTGACCAAGCACTCGTATTTGACGGTGGCCGAAATGGCATCTTGCAGAATTGAGCTGTAGGCCAGCTCGACGAAAAACAGCAAGGATAGCTGAGAGACGGTGGAGGTGGCTAGCAAACGTCGGAGAAAAAACAATAACGTCATCAACGTACCAGAGGCATGTGGTCCATTTGAATCCGTGCAGAAGAGAGCCGAGCATGCACTCGAAGGTAGCAGGGATATTACACAAACCGAACGGCATCACTTTAAAATTGTAGAGCTCATCTGGGGTGACGAAGGTGGTCTTTTCGTGATCTCGTTCATTCATTGCGATTTGCCAGTAACCAAAGCGCAAATCATTCGAAGATAAATAACTGGCACTGTGTAAGCACTCCAGCGCGTCATGAATACGCAGAAGCGGATACATGTCCTTTTTCGTAATCTTATTGTGGTGACGGTAATCGATACAAAATATTCAGGTATTCTCCTTCCTTTTAACCGAAAGGTCATGTGACGCCCACGGACTGCGGGAAGGCTCGATAATACCTGTAGAGAGCATTTTGTCCACCTCCGTTTGGATCACCTGGCGTTCAGGTGCAGACACATGTTACGGCCGCCGGTGTATAGGAGGAGCGTCACCAGTGTGGATTGGATGGGGGACGACACGGGTTTGACCTAGCGTGCGATTGCAAAAATCAAAGATGTCTTCATAGGACATCAGAATGCAGCGAAGGGTGTCAGCGTAAGCAGGCCGTAGATCAGCAGCTATCATTTTAGTAAACTTGTTGCGTGAATTAGGAGAGGCTGAAGCTGCAGCAGTGCCGAATCATGATTCGGGCGTAAGAGCAGCTACTCCACAGTCTTCCAAAGGGGACCGCACAGCGAAAGATACACCCTAACGCAGCACTTGCAGACACGAACGAAAGTTCAGAAGAGGAAGCCACGCTCGATTCTTGACAAGAGTTACAAGTGAGCTTGGAATTGCTACTTTACTTGCCAAGATGACGTCGCAAAGTGTGGGCACCACGTAAGGACAATCTGGAAGTGGTGGAGAAGGCGGCATGAGGACGTTAGTCGAAGCATCAGGTTGCAGTCGAACGAATTCAGTAGAACGAAATCGGCACTTGTGGTCGTGTTTCGGGTCGGCAAAGTAATGTGGCAGTTCAAGGCGAAGTGTGCCGGTTGCACAGTCAATAAGTGCGACATGGGCAGTGAGAAAGTCGATTCCAACAATCAATTCGTGGGGACACTAGGCCAGCACAGCGAACAGGACTAACACTGGACGGCCAGCAATGGTAACACGTGCGGCGCAGATTCTCATCACGGCTGTTGTACCGCCATTAGCTACTCGGATGGCAGGCGACTAGGCAGGTGTCAGGACTTTACCGAGATGATTACGAAGACCTGGTCGCATAACCGACACCTGAGCGCCAATATCTATGAGGGCTTCAACGGGTATATCATCAACAGAAATTTTAACAACGTTCGGTGGAGCAGGAGGGGCCAGCAGAGGTTTTGCAGTCCGAGTCGTCAATGCAGCCTCACCTCGGGGGGCGGCATTGCTTAGTTTCCCGAGAAACGGCCTACGTTGGATGTGAACGAGGGACGTCGAGGTGTAGGCGAACGGAACTGACGGCGTTGCGGCGAGGGCGAGCGGTTAGTGGTGTTTGCCCTAGAGGGAAGGGCAGCATGTTAGGGTTCAGAGAGGGGCGACAGAGGCCGACGGTCTCGGTCGAAGCGCCAATCAACATATGGTCGAGGCGACAAATACCAGCGGCTACTATGGCGGTGGCCGGAGACGTGACTGACCCGGGAGTAATCAAAGCAAATTGGTCTGTCATCCGGTGTTTGTCACTCAGGGGGTTCCAATATCGATTCGGGAACGGCTGTCGAGGTGCAGCAGAGGCAATGACAGGAGCGGTAGGGGTGGGACGTGGCGGATGACAGACTGGATGTCGATGGTTGCGATTTCTTGGCGAACAACACCTTTAATGAGCGAGATGGTCATGTTCTCATGCGTATGGCGGCAGTGAGAACTTGGAGCCATACACTTAAGTTTGCGACGGACGCCCTGTGTCAAGCTTGGGGTTGTAGGTGGATGTGACGCCGGGGGATCGTTGCAGGAGGAAGTGGCAGCCGTACTCGGAAAGCGGTCGAAGCGTTGTAGGATGCGTTTGCTCTTCGCTTGCTCAAAATCACGGCATAATTTAATGATGGACTCAGCTGTTGAGCTGTTCCTGCCAAGAGGAAACTGCTTCAAGATGTGTCCTTCAATATGTGTCCCACCTTATCGGCCTCCAATGTCCGCGTCCACTTTACGGCAGAAAGCAAGAACGTCTTGACTATCCACGACGTAAGATTCGGTTGATGTCTAGGCACAACACAGCAGCTCTTACAAGGCCTCCATTTGACATCCAACAGTTCTTCCGAAAAGATCGCGTAGCTTTTCTTTGCAGGAGTCCTAGCTTCTAATGTCGGCTTCATGCGTCTCGCATCATACTTTCGCGGTTCCTCCCAAGCAAAAGATCACGTTGGCCAGCAAAAGTGTGGCATCCGACTTGTGCTTACCGACGCGCTCATACGACGTCAGCCAGTATTCGACGCCGACCTTGCCAGTGCCGATGAAGATTCCCGGTTGACGTAGCTGGGTTAGCACTACTTCTGCTGGTTTCTGAGCGGCGGAGGCAGTCAGTAGCCATCACAGTGGAACCGATGTGACGCCCGTTGCGAAGATCAAGGGCCGGCTTGTGGCAAGAGTACCCCGCACGTCCAGCAAAATGTTACGGGAAGAAAATATATTTATTTAAAATATATACAGTTACACAGATATAGCTTAGTAGCCAGGGCAACACCATCTACCGATGCTCGAGACACTTCAGCCTCCTCTTCACTTCCCAACGTCCTTTTGTCCACAGCGGTACAAACTCGTACCTGACACTATGGTAGAAACGCCCTTTATTTAAAGGATGAGATTATAAATACAGACTGGTTCCTCACAGTAGTCGCAGCTTTGTCGTAAAACGCATTTTTCCTCTTTTTCACGTACCTCTTGCTCAATCTGGAATTGCACCTGGCAAAATTTGATTGGTATTTTGAAGTTGATTCAACCTAATGCCGGAGTCAACGGTAGGTCATCAGCAGTCCTTTTTAACTTAAAGAGAGAAATAAAGTTTGTTTTAATCACCTACGGACTTATCCTGGATACTGATGCACGTCAGGCATCCAGCCCGTCAGCTCTTGGCCATGTAGTGCCTTCATTGTAGCAAAAGAGAGAATTAAAGTAAAAACATAAAGGAAATCAATTAACATTGAATCATCGGTACAGTAACAGCGACTCTATCTGCGGAGACATTAAATAAAAAAATATTATACAACTTCCACCCATATTCTGGAATAAAAGAAGCGAAGCTTGTGCGAAGCAGTTAAGGAAATGACAAGCGACTCTTTATATAGTGCCCAGCATTCAGCCCCGTCCAATTAACTGCCTCCTGGTGAAGACGGTAAGACGTGCAGACATCCAACACGTGACCCATGTGACGTCGTATGTGCTTTCATCGAGATCATCTCTCTATTTAAGACACTGTATCGAGGTCTCGCGCGAATTAGAGCGGGATATTCCTTGAGATCGCGCCACATTAAACTACACTTCCAGTGTCATTTACTACCAAGCAGATACACAAAACACCAAAGCATACAAAGTTAGGCCCAGAAAGGTTTGCTTTAACAAAAACAATATGCTTTTTACGACGTATATTTTTTGCAGTGAGGATATATAGATATGATTTGCTTTTTTGCTGCGTAATTCCGTAGAAAAAAAAGGGCGACCAGCAGCCGGGACAACTGTAAGGGTAGTAGAGATCGTAGTGTTGTCCTGTGTGCTCACTACTCGGCAAGACTACTGCACTCAACCGTGACCAGTAAAGACCGGAAACGCTCACAAAGAAAGCTTCGTCTTAAAATGCCAGTACCTGGACTCCAGATAAAGAGAACGCTACAAAGCAACGGACAGATTCAAAAGCAAAGCTACTTGCGAAATTTAGTTACTGTCGCAAGAAAAGCACTGACTGCGAATAGAACACACAAAAATCTTTAGCACTGCACACAATTTACTGCTTCGCGCCGTTGATGCGCCGTTGATGCGCCGTGTTACTGTCCTGTGTTCCAGACACAGAAACTGCTTTTCATGCAAGGCATGACTCACGAACATTGTTGTATAGTTAAGATCAGTTTAAGTTTGGTGTTTCTGAGGTGTGCATCTCGCTTGGTCCGTCTGTTGAAAACACCGCGAATCGTGTTTCAGGAGATCTGTTTTACATATTTTGTGCGGTATTAGGCAAGCTTTCAGAAACTACTTACTCGTCTTTAAAAGCTTCATATTTTTGGCCCAGCAAGAATTGTGACGGTCCACTACCTCCTAGAAGCCCGTATTGGAAGCATTTTGTATACATTGTGGGCAGGAATGTTGTCTTGTGAACCCAATATGATGAATTTCCTGAAAGAAACTGGAGTCATGTTCTGAATCAAGATATATTTTGCAACATTGATTTCCTTATCACTTTTCTAGGGAAGTGGTACATTTCTGGTAATATCAATAGCAAAATTTACAATCAAAGCAAATGTTAGGGGTTATCGTCTGCTCCGTCACCAAGGAAGCCCACTGCATTCTCAAGGGCAAAGTGATCACCCCACATACGATAACGTGGTTTCCAGCAGACATGGGGCCTTCTGAAGAAAGGTTCACCAACCTAAATTAGCTGGCCCACTCCAAGGCACGAGGTCTGACGTTCCGTGCCCATGGAGAATCCCCCCATCTCACGACACACCCCAACAGAGATTCTCCCGCCACTTACAACGAGGTCACGCAACACTCTTACCTTAGTAGCAGGGTCTATCCGCTTCCACATAAGGAACTGTCCCAAGCACAGACAATCACTCTCAGACTTTTGTACATGGGAATACAGCCCAACCCATTTTCATTACACTCGATCTATCCAGACACACATACTAAGAATACCTGCTCTCAGTGTGGCAAGTAAGCTAACTTAGAACATATGCACTGGCGATGCCCCTCGTTACGAGGCACATTCAAGCAGACCAGTCAAGATTAAATACGTCACTGCGAAGCTCCGACTAAGGGTGCCAAATCTTGGCCATCTAGAGAGCCCACGATGAGGCGGCCAGGCTTGGCCTGCCCGTCCCAGCGTGGAAGCAGCCGGATGCTCGAAAATCGCGTATCTCAGGACTCAAAATAAAATTCTTCCATCCATCCATCCATCCATGCCAGGCTTGGCCTGCCCGTCCCAGCGTGGGAGCAGCCCGATGCTCGAAAATCACGTATCTCAGGACTCACAATAAAATTCTTCCATCCATCCATCCATCCATCCATCCATCCATCCATCCATCCATCCATCCATCCATCCATCCATCCATCCATCCATCCATCCATCCATCCATCCATCCATCCATCCATCCATCCATCCATCCATCCATCCCTCCATCCATCCATCCATCCGTCATCGCCGTGAAGTATGAAAACTTTGCAACAATGAAAGAGGTGACTGTACTCGAATTTGAAGTATTGAAAAGGTCGCTCGGACACGAGGCAAAGTTTGTTTGGCCCAAATGCAGAGAATGCATATTCAAAACCACAAATATGTCCATTATGGCCCAATTGTGTTATGATTGATGTTCCAAGCCTCCCACTTCTGCAACAATGGCTAGCTTGTTAAAATGTCCTCCTAAGAAAACCCCATCAATTTATTTTCTAAGTTGGTGTTACAATTCGACGAATAACTACTTTAAATCACAGCTCTTAGGCGCCCATTCCTGATTTGAGCGTCGGCATCCCTGAGCGTAACCCCGCGAAAGCGCTGGTTCCACTGTTCGCTCATTCGTCGTCGTTTTCTCCATACTGGCTCCAATGTCGTTCATCTTGTCACCGTTCCCAGACCCCCCTTTCCTCTGCGACGGCACTGATGGCACTGACCCACTGCCAGTCGGTGCGGTGATTTTGGTCTCAACTTGTATGCCTTAATATGTCGCGAAATTAAAAGCTGTATCGAGTTGCTCTCAAATTTCGCATAAGAGAGTATCGTAATCATCGGACACTTTTTCCCTTTCAGTATAACAGCACAGGTTGAGGATAAACGAATGGCATGGGCGAAGCACTGATTGTTGGCGAAATTTTCTTCCGCGAGCCAATAATAAATGCGTCGAAACAGAGGAAGCGGTCAGAAAATCATAATCCCAGTTATGATTTAAAATTTTGGCGCCCGGTCAAAGGGCCGAAGAAAACGCACATTTCATTGGAGTGCAGCGACACCGATGGTACATTCACACGTGTTTCCTTTCTTGAAGGTGAAAACGAATTCGCACTTCTTGCACTCACATTGCGTAAATAATCGTTTGGTGTACTTATCGATGCAGCGAATGCTTGCAACCACATAGAGAGAAATTAGCGGCAATAGAATTGCCTCCCCTACAATTAGTGATATCGCATGGTCTCTGATGCACGAGCTGACGTATCGGCTATTTCGGATGATGTAGCAGTAAGCTTATGAAAGGTGAATATTAAAGACTGTGTCGGGAGGGTCGCAGGGAGTAATCAAATTGCCTAATGTGTTTCTTATCAAACTTGCACAAGCAGGTGTAACCACTGTTCACATTGTTAGGCCTCACAGTCTCGGACTCGTTTTTCGTTCCGGCCACTTGGGGTGTTGCAGTCGTAAATTTTGTTTCAAGCTAACCATTAGTAATGATTATTTGGTTTAAAAATTTCCCTGCTTCTTGAGACGAGCCGCAATAGTTTTTGTTGTGGAATGTCATTAAATACGAAATTTAAAAAGGACTTCTACGCTGTAAAACGTTTCTAGTTCCATGCCACATAAAGTCGTAGTCGACAGCAGGAACAGTATGAGTCCACGGAGGAGTCACTCATGGCGTGTGCAGCGACAGGTCCCTCTCCTCCGCCTTTTCTTTTTGTGTGTGTGTTTGGGGCGTCACATACTCGTGCATTCCGTGCTTGACGAGAAGGAAGCATGTGAAACAAAACTCGCGGCCTGCTCGCGCGCAAGAATATACCAGCCATATTTCAAAATAAAATGTTACTTTAATTGTTCGACCTTTTAGCTTCACTTCTTGCAGACTCCACTACACCATCTTGTTTTTTTTTTATTTCCTGAAGTATGTACGTGGCCCCAAGCATTTCAAGAAAATTATTTAGCGTCAGCGAGCGATTCTGATGTGCACACGACTCAGTTATTTATTGGGTTAAAGAAACTGTCTTTGTTTTCATTCCATAACGAAAGCAAAGCCATTTCCCGGACACAATTCCAAGGCAAGACTAGAAAGCAAGACAGTGTATGGCATGTAAAGAGTGCTCATGTAAACTAGAACAAGCACAAATACTCGCAGAGTCGTACAATAGAGTTATGCAATACGTTGGGACTGCTGTCTCAACTGCTGATATTTTGGACCCACGTTTCTTGTCATTAATCACGAACAAAATAGTGCATGCCATTCGCAGAGCAGTCGCTGGGCAACGAATTTTTCATGAAAAGCGAGTTACATCTGCATTTTGTTCTTTTCGTGTATTCTGAATAAAAGTTGAGCTGAAGCCTGAATCATAACATTTAATCGACAGCACGGACGGACGTTGTTGACCTCATGACAGATAGCACGTAAATAATTTTGACCACAATTTCTGCGACACGTTTACGGATGGAATAACACTGTCCCGTCAATAAATTTGTTTACAACCACATCATGTTTTAAAGAAAGCTGGATTAGATATGTAATGCCAGTGCTGCACATGGCTCCTACTTGCATGCTGCTTAACTACATACCTGTGTTATGCACGTCGAACAGAGATAGAGTGACACAAATTAAAGAGAAGGGAAATAGTTCATCATTACTGGAATGCACTAAACCACAAGGCGCTTTAGGGTGATCAACTTGGCCTGATCACCCTAATTTAGGGTGATCATTAGGGTGATCAGCTTTGCCTAGCGATAGGCATAATCGAAATATACATGTAGTCGATTCACCATAGAACCTGGGTCAATGTGCCAGCAGCGCCTCCTGGTTTATGCCAAGAGATAAATATTTATTTGCGTAAGCCTTACAGACCACGCTTCATTAGGCGAATGATGACCTTATGCGGCTAATTCGGGAGCTCGTCATCTTGCTCCTTTCTCTTTCGTTCGGTGGGACCAAACGATGAAGAACCCGGTAAGTTGGCAAGCAGTTATCTTGAAGTCAAGACCATATCGTATGAAAGGGCGCGTCGGTAGACAATGCGAAATATATACGCTCGAGGTTTGTGTGATCCGGCTGCTTCTGGCGCTAACCAGCTCAGAGGTGAGATCAAAGCATTTCGCTACTTTCCGAAGCTCCAGTTCCCTTCCGCGTAGGTACAGTTTTTCGCGTATTTGTGGCATACGTTTGCATAAAAACACATCGAAAATTTTCCCTCACGATTATTGTCGACAATAATGCGATTAGGAATCAAGCAATGTATCGACGCACTGCATTGACGAAAGACTTTTTATAGCAATTTGGGGTGATCATTCCGAGAGTTCATTAGTCTGGGTTCATTATCGATTTCACAATTCCACACGCGTACATTGTTCATTATTTCCCGGTGACCATTGATCCCTCCTGTCACCTGTTACAAACTTATCATTCGGTACAAGAGGCGTCTAGTCACATTGGAACTGCCTCAAAGGTTGTAACTGATTCTGTGGCGAAAGAATCTTGTCTAATAAGACTGCGTGCACTAGGCATCTAGTAGTGCAGTACATTCTGCAATATACGCGAACACCAGGGATTACGCTCGAATATACCATGAACAATTTATGAATAGCTGACAGACTTGAGTCGTATGTCAGGTTGCTCGCCGTTGTCGTTGTGCTATGAATGACACTTCTGTATCTAGCCATAAATTTGACCAAACAAAGAGGTCAAGTGATGTCTCACCGTCTTTCTGCTATGTGGTACTTCACCATCGGTACAGCGCAACGTCCGGTGGAGCTGCTTCTTTGGGAATCCAGCATCCCCGGCAAATGGTAAGCAAGGCCCAAGCCGTGAAGACAATGTCAACGTCGTCATTGACCAGCGAGCTAGTCACACACTGCACGGATTCCTGCCATAAATTGGACTTCAAGCCCGAAATGTCAGGGAGGGCCCGCGTATATCAGTAGCTGGCAATGAGGCAACTACTCTCGCCTGCAGCGACCGTGCTGCAGGTGACCAGGAAGCCGTTCTCCATCCGAGGATCATTGCTGGAAGACAGAAAGCCGGCTGGCGACACATCATTGGGTCACCACGTTCGATAACTGGAACCTCAAAGTCAACTGCGGCACGTTTATTTGTTCCTTGGAAGGCGCAGCAAGGATCTGGTTCGAGACTCGAGAGTCCACTCAAGCACCCTGGGTTCTCTTTAGCAATAGCTTTCTATACATATTCACGAGCTTCGGGGGCAACGAAAGGGCTGAAGGAGGGGGGAGACAAGGAGGGGGGAGGTTAGCCAGTGTAAGTACCGGCGGGCTACCCTGAACTGGAGAAAGGCGTAAAGGGAATAAAAAGATAAAGAATAAGAAGAGGAAAAAAGGAAACCAGGAAATTCACACAGTAACGCGATAGTACGCGCTACAACATTCCAAGGTGGTCGCACAATTCATGCCCTTAAAAATTTCAGCAAAGCCCTTAAGGCCTTAAGTGCCGAATCCCGTCTGGACCAATGTCCTAGAGCTTTTTCCTCTGTAAAGGGGCGATTGTGCAGTTTTTCGAGGGCGGTCACGTGCACTTGGTACTTTGTCATGCATGGGACAGCCACAAAGGAGGTGCTCAATCGTCTCCTCACAGCCGCAGGTGTCGCAACTAGGGCTGTCGGCCATTTCAATGCGGAATGAATAGGATTTCGTGAATGCCACGCCGATTCACAGGTGGCACAGAAGTGTTGCTTCCACTTGTGGTAAACCTGGTGGTAGACGGAGTTGCAGACGTGGATCCAATCTGTGGAGACGTGCATTCGTGAATTCACTGGTGTTTCACAGATTCTGCGTAAGCTCGCGGGCGAGGGAGCGACGACTTTTGGCTGCACCTGTTCGTGACAGTGGTATTGGTATAACATGGGCACCATCGTGGGCCGATCAGGCGACGTCATCCGCGCTGTGATTTCCCGAAATTCCGCAGTGACCCGGCATCCACTGGTAGATGATGTTGTGCCACTTGTTGATTGCGTGATGGTGGAGTAGTCGGATGTCTGCGACTAGTTGCATATTTGGTCCGTGGTTGAAAGGGCACATCAGACACTGGCCTTCAAGTCACATAAGATGGACCATGAATATGATGATTTCTGACCAATAAACTCCAAAGCGGCATGGATAGCTGCGAGTTCTGCAGCCGTTGATGATGTAATGTGAGACATTCTGAGCTTGAGGGTGACACACTCTGCGGGAATCACCAATGCTCCAGCTGTACTTTTAGAGGAGACAGAACCGTCC